>NC_029793.2:4430659-4434114 GCF_000816755.2 Arachis ipaensis | reverse complement strand
TAGATGTTTCAGCTTCATTTTTTACTTGTATTGGAATTGTTGGTTCTTCGTCACTTGAATAATCTAGGATGTGTTCTTCATTTTCTATATTTTCAGAATTTACTAATTCTTCTTCTATTTGAAATCCCTGTTCCATAATATTATTTTCTTGAGCCATTTTTAATTGTTTAAAAAGCATTGTAACTTCTTCTAATTTTTCTTCGATATTCATAATTTTAGTGGTGGTTTTACTTTTAAATCTGTTATGTTGATTATATTTTGAAATTTTTCTTCTTTGGGATTCTCTTTTTCCTTATTTCTTTGAAATTTTATAGATACTAATATTTCTTCAAGCATATCTACTATAGAATTTAATTGTGGGTTAAAAGTATGATAAAGATGTGGGGAATCATTTCCATGGTAACATTTCTTAGAAATTCCGTGTGAAAAATAAGTTTTTTCAGGTTTTTGAAGTCCTTCAATAAAACTTATAGTAAAATAAAGATTTTGAGAAAAATCATTTTGTATTGATTTTAAGAATTCGGTGTCATTACAGTTAACATTAGTTAAAATCATTAATTTTTGATCTATTAATTTCGATAACTTAATTATTTCTTCTCTTAAATCTTCTAATTTACTTTTTTCCATTAGGTGACGTTTTTTCTTTGTGAAGAGCTACGGTTTTAAGTGAAAAGTGTGGCTTTAGAAAGTGTGGTTTAAGGAAGCAAATCTTTAAATCTGTACAGATTTAGATCTGTACCATATAATTTCCTAACAAAAAATGATCCAACTTAAAAATGTAGAAACATTGAACCGTACGTAGATAACGTCAGAAGAGTACAATAATATGCAGCGGATAACTTGTAATTTTCACTACTTTCAAGAAAAGAAGAAAAAACACGAAAATATTTTAAATTTGATTTTGAACGCAGAATTTGAAAAACAGTTAGATTTCTTAGCTGAACTATTTTATAAATAAAAAAAATGTTTTCTAAAATTTGAAAAAAGGAAAATTTACGTTAATTGAATTTAGCGCCAATATCTCGAAATTGAATTAGCGGTTCAATTACAAATTTGAACCTTTTTTGTTGTCAATCTGCTACATGGTGCATGACTGCATGTAGACGGGCTGCCATAGTGCCATGTTCGTTAGCAAAGCTTTATTATTGGAATTTTGGAACGTGTTTCTTAACATGATGCCATGATAAGGTTTAGGGTTTAGACTTCTAACTCATTAATATTAGTTTTTGCATAGAATTAATAAATGTAAATTAAAAAATAATAATAATAAAGTTTTTTATATATGTAATTTTTTTTAAATGAGTTTGATTTTTATAATATACAAAAGAATATTAAATATTTTTCATATATTATAAAAAAGAGTAAAGTACATGATTACAGACTTATCCATGGAGATTGGTGATTGGAGGCGCACTCGATTTTGGGAGGATGTATGGTTGCTTTGTGGATCTTTGAAGGATCGATTCCCGAAGTTTTCTTCGGTTTCAAACCAATGTGGATCTATTATAGGGGATTGTGGGTTCTGGGACGGGGTCGAGTGGATTTGGAACTTCCAATGGAAGAGAGAACTCTTTCAATGGGAGTTGGAACTCCTGGGTCATTTACATGAGGAGCTAAGACCTGTCAAACTAGTGAATAACAGAGAGGATAGTGTGGTGTGGAAATATGATACACAAGGTGTTTATTCAACTAACTCTTTTGTGCAAGTTTTGCAAGAGGAAATACTGACCCAGGAGATTACTAGTTACAGCTTCACTAAGACCATCTGGAAAGGTCTAGTTCCTCCAAGAGTAGAGTTGTAGTTTGTCCTGATAGATAGGGTAAATAGAAAAGAAAGACTCAGCAGGTTTGGTGTTATCAGCTAGGAAGATAACGTCTGTATTTTATGTAACAAAGATGTGGAAGCTGTAAACCACTTGTTTCTAGACTGTGAGTTTGCTTGGCAGGTATGAAATGCTTGGATTTCGGTATCTGGTCCAACAATGGTGCGCTCCATGCTCATTGAAAGAGCACTATCTATGGTGGAGAGAGGAACCGAGGAGGAAGGGGGATCGAGAGCAACGATTGAGATACTTCTGTGCGATTGTTTGGAACATTTGGTTGGAAAGGAATCGAAGGATTTTTCATAATAAAGACAAGGGTGTTGAAGAAATTATCGACATGACCGTGTTGAGCTCCAACGAGTGGACAGGTGTTGACCCTTTTAGTTGTTGATGGTTATGTTGGAGATGACATGGGAATTACTTGTGTTGTGGAGTTATCTCAAGGAGTTGAATCATGTGCATGTGTAGTCTATTGCTCCACTTTATTGTGTTGAACTCTTTGTTTTTCATGGAGATGACATACTTGTGTTGTGGAGTTATCTCAAGGAGTTGAATCATGTGCATGTGTAGTCTATTGCTCCACTTTATTGTGTTGAACTCTGAACTCTTCAAAAAAAAAAAAAAGAGTAAAGTATCGTTTTTGTCCTTAACGTTTGGGGTAAGTCCTATTTGTGTTCCTAACGTTTAAATCGTCCTATTTGTATCCTTAACGTTTGTAAAATTGATTCAATATTATCCTGCCGTCAATTACACATCATAAGCTTTAGTTTTAGTTTTGAAAATCTCTTCTAAAATACAAATGTCTAGGACATAATTCACTCCGAAAAATAATTCATCAAAAGTTGAAACTAATCCCTGTAATATTTACATAATTCACTTTTCTTGAGACATAATTGAACCTAAACACAAATAGTGGGTACAATATTAAAATCGAACACATTCAAGTGAGACTTAATTGAAAATGAATACATCTAAGTGAGAATAATTGAAAAATACACTCTGATTTGTTAGTATAATTGATAGCAGGATAACATTAAATCACTTTTATAACCATTAGAGATACAAATATGACAATTTAAACGTTAGGAACACAAATAAAACTTACTTAAAAATAAAAACAATACTTTACTCTTTTAAAAAAATTATATTTTTATGACTTAGTTATATTCTTTTTATTATTGTCTAAATAACTTGTGTCCATTTTCGCGTTTGCAAATTTAAAATGTTAATATATTTCATTAACTCTGCTTTTCCCATATTACTGGTTAATATCTATTCTTGGGACTTATAAAATTGGTCCTACAGCTTGGCTTCTTTCTTTTTTTTTATTTCTCATGGTGTCTTTCAATCCGTCAAACTAAGAATTAATTCATCGCTATACTGAGCTCAATTTAATGGTTTATTACTAGTCAATGGGTTGCTGCATGCACAAAACAAATTTCGAACCTCAACACTTGCTTAAGCGGACTAGTAAACTAACTATTAGACCAACCTAATTTGATTAAGTTGGCTCATTTTTATTTTAAAATTTTTTCCTATGCCATCTGCTTATTGCTAGTACAAGCAGGCCCTTTTTTTGGTATAAGCAAGTAACTCTTATCTTATACTATAAATCATATAAAATGGTGATTG
>NC_029793.2:4425203-4428897 GCF_000816755.2 Arachis ipaensis | reverse complement strand
TACGGTTTTGTCCTCAATATTTGGAATAAGTCATATTTGGTGTCTCTAACGTTTAAATCATCTTATTTGTATTCCTAACGTTTGTAAAATTGATTCAATATTATCCTGCCGTCAATTACACATCATAAGCTTTAGTTTTAGTTTTGAAAATCTCTTCTAAAATACAAATGTCTAGGACATAATTCACTCCGAAAAATAATTCATCAAAAGTTGAAACTAATCCCTGTAATATTTACATAATTCACTTTTCTTGAGACATAATTGAACCTAAACACAAATAGTGGGTACAATATTAAAATCGAACACATTCAAGTGAGACTTAATTGAAAATGAATACATCTAAGTGAGAATAATTGAAAAATACACTCTGATTTGTTAGTATAATTGATAGCAGGATAACATTAAATCACTTTTATAACCATTAGAGATACAAATATGACAATTTAAACGTTAGGAACACAAATAAAACTTACTTAAAAATAAAAACAATACTTTACTCTTTTAAAAAAATTATATTTTTATGACTTAGTTATATTCTTTTTATTATTGTCTAAATAACTTGTGTCCATTTTCGCGTTTGCAAATTTAAAATGTTAATATATTTCATTAACTCTGCTTTTCCCATATTACTGGTTAATATCTATTCTTGGGACTTATAAAATTGGTCCTACAGCTTGGCTTCTTTCTTTTTTTTTATTTCTCATGGTGTCTTTCAATCCGTCAAACTAAGAATTAATTCATCGCTATACTGAGCTCAATTTAATGGTTTATTACTAGTCAATGGGTTGCTGCATGCACAAAACAAATTTCGAACCTCAACACTTGCTTAAGCGGACTAGTAAACTAACTATTAGACCAACCTAATTTGATTAAGTTGGCTCATTTTTATTTTAAAATTTTTTCCTATGCCATCTGCTTATTGCTAGTACAAGCAGGCCCTTTTTTTGGTATAAGCAAGTAACTCTTATCTTATACTATAAATCATATAAAATGGTGATTGAATTAATTTAAGAACTAATATTATATTTGGATTATAAATCAGTGAAAATTAAATTGATTTGAGAATTTTAATCATACACAAACAGCTTAAAACGTTCTATAGTATTTTTTAAGGCTTCATAACTAAATCTATCGTTATTGTATTATGGCCAGATTTGATTGGATGAACATACATGAAATTAGTCAGAGTCTAACACTATCTTTGATTGGTAACAAAGCATTGCATAATCCTGTCACGTTCATCACCAACAATTAAGAGTTAAGACCAAACTAATCTGAATTGGTGGTGGTGCGTAATCAAAATTGCTGTTTGTACTATACAATTCATCATATCAATTCAATGTCAGAAAAATCACATTTCTGCAAAATCATGGCATTTAGTCTTAATTAACCATGGATATTTTTACGCATCACAAAAAGTTATCCAACTTAGAAATATAGAAGCATTGAACCGTAGATAGCGTCCATAGAGTACAAAGTATAATAATATGCCAGCTACTTTCAAAAACAGAAATTGATGCACAAAATACTGCTTTAATCTAGCGACATTGTCAAAAAGCAGCCAACATGTTTAATGAACATAAACCGTAAAACAAGCAAACGTTTGGCAGTTCCCTAGAGAGTAGAGTTGCCATCAACCTGCAACTCAAAGGATCAAATGGCATATATAAATTTCCAGGGATGAGAGACCCAAAAAACAAACTGTTAAGGATGAACCAGAGAAATGAAAATTCTTGTCAATATCAAAGTTAGCCAATCCAAACCACCGATACTATATATGTTCAAGTGTATATTTCATTATTTATCAACAGGGCATCAAACAAATTTATTCAGAAGCATAAATTGGGACATGTCGCACCTTTATCATCCAGAAACCTCAACCAGGTCCTCAACCATCAACATTAGTGGACGTATCGACCCCTGTGACCGGTTGCCAACAGGTTGTCTGGATGACGTATCAGGTGGAGACTGAGTTGTCAAATGTAGGTGCCACGTGTCACTAGAAGTTGTTGCAGGGACTAAAAACCCCCTCCCTGCCCAAACTATTCTCAGCCCCACCAGCAACACCCTCCACTCACCACCCCTCCCCAGCACTCCTCCACCACATCCTTTCCCTTCCCAAACTATTTGCATCAGGGCTCACTCCTTCTCCGATCATGGAATCAAACATATCCACCACATCCTTTCCCTTCCCATGCATGGCCAACCCACCAATCATGGCATTCCACGCCACTACATTTCTCCTTGGCATGTTCCTGAACACAACCAAGGCAGCGCCAATCCTCCCACACTTTGCATACATGTCAACCAACCCAGTCCCCACCATGACACCCACATCCCACCCAATTTCCTTCACAGCATACCCATGAACCCACCTCCCCAAGCTCACATCCCCAGACCGCGAACAAGCCGAAAGAATCGAACAAAGGCTCACATCATTCAACACAAACCCACACCCAAAAATCATTTCCCTCAAAAGCTCAAAAGCCTCCCTAGTCATCCTATTCTCAACATACCCCACAATCATCACAGTCCAAGCAACCTCATTCCTCTCTGGCATTTCATCGAACACCTTCCGCCCATTCTCCAAATCCTCCCCTTTCACCACACCTTCCAAGACCACAGTCCAAGACACCACAGTCTTCAACCCCATATCCTCAAAAACTCTTCTAACCCCACCCACAAGCCCACACTTCACATAAACATCCATCAAAGCATTGCAGACTCTAACACACCCAGAAACCCCAAGCTTCACCACAAGTGCATGAAGCTGCAAGACCATTTTGACACAGCCGAGATGGGAGCACTTAGTGAGGACGCAGAGTACGGAGACGGGGTCAAGGGGGAGGAGGAGGGAGCGCATTTCGGAGAAAAGGCGAAGGGCATGGTTGGGGTTAGTGGCAAAGATGAGGGCAGTGTAATTGTGGAGGAGTGCTGGGGAGGGGTGGTGAGTGGAGGGTGTTGCCGGTGGGGATGAGAATAGTTTGGGCAGGGAGGGGGTTTTTAGTCCCTGAAATAACTTCTAGTGACACGTGGCACCTGCATTTGACAACTCAGCCTCCACCTGACACGTCATCCAGGCAACCTGTTGGCAACCGGTCACAGGGGTCGATACATCCACTAATGTTGATGGTTGAGGACCTGGTTGAGGTTTCTAGATGATAAAGGTGTGACATGTCCCAATTTAAAATGCTCAAGGACCGAAAAGGGTATTTACCCAAAAAAAAAAAAAAAACCCAAACTTTTAAGGATGAACAAGAGAAATGAAAGTACTTGTCAATATCAAAGTTAGCAAATCCAAACATCGATACTATGTTCAAGTGTATATTTCATTATTTCTCAAGGAACATGGGATCAACCAAATTTATTGAGAAGCATCAATAACTGTTTTAAGAATTTAGGGGGAACACTAGCCTAAATTGACCCAATGTAATGAAATTTAAATAATTTTAAACTTTTAAGGCTCCAACATGATATTTTGTCAACAATGATCAATGAGCATTGGAGAATAGGGATTATGAGAGTTCATACCATGTTAAATAGGATTTTCGTTAATGAAAGTTAGCTGACATATTGTAGAGCCCTTCGGTATAGCAGATAAGGCACTGGATTCGATGGTCTTAGAACGTTTGGACCATTAAATAGTCCCATAACAAAATATATTTTTAAAATTTTTTTAATAACTACTAAATAG
>NC_029793.2:4407584-4424956 GCF_000816755.2 Arachis ipaensis | reverse complement strand
AGTCATATTCTAATTTTAATTACAAATTAACTCTATATATTTATTTAATTATAAAAACTATTTTTTATTTTACAAATTATTAATTGATCATTCATCTATTATGTTTATTAACAATAAAAAAACAATAACGAATTAGATCTTCCATTGATCTAATAAATTTTTTGGCAAACCCAATTGATTAAACGTTTATCTTTGATCCGTGACATTCGTCTAGGACTGTGAAATCGTGTTTCTTAGAAATCAATCGATTGGAATAACAAAACAATCGATTGAATTTCAAGTTTTCCACAATTCAATCGATTGGTCTACAGGTTATCACAAAACAATCGATTGAAAATTGCAAGGCAGTACGGTTTTCGCAAAAATTAATCAATTGGTCATATTACCCAATCGATTGAACGATGACTTATAATTCAATCGATTGTTTATATTACTCAATCGATTGAAGGCTTCAAAGCAACTTGAGGTCTCACAATTCAATCAATTGGTTGTGTTACCCAATCGATTGAAGTCATCAAAGCAATATGAATTTGTCCAATTCAATCGATTGAAAGCTTTATAACAACTTGAGGTCTCACAATTCAATCGATTGGTTGTGTTACCTAATCGATTGAAGTTTGTACGTAACTTCCAATTCAATCGATTGGTACGAGAATGCAATCGAATGAGAAGTAATGTAAATGTGTTTTTTTCTGCATTCTATTTGTTATTTCAGCAACAATACCATACAAATATATTGTGAATTATATTTTATTTTATATAATTAATTTATTTAAAAAAATTCCTGATCTTTTTATTTGTTTGCATTTTATTTTGTTGTTTTCATATGTTCAAGATTTGACCTCTCTATTTGAATCTTGACTTAAAAAAGGGACTATGCAATATATATATCGAAAAAAGTAATAATCTGTTCATATATTAATAAGACATATGTAGTATATATGTTACAAATTTGTAAGCAATATATATCAACTTTTGAAGCTGGTAGTAGTAGTAATTTATTGCTGCTGCAGCATCATCAAGAACGGCTATCTTATATTTAGGATCACCGTCACAACAGATCGCATTGTGTTGAATGTTTGTGATAGCTTTAGGAAATCTTCCTCCATTTGTGTCCGTGGCCATTTAGCAGGATCAAAAACAAAATCACTGCAATGTTCAACACATGTTGATGCAAAATGAAATTAAGATAAAAGAAAAAAGACAAATAGAAATTATACTTGAAGATAAAAGATAAAATATAAAGTAAACCATGTCATTTAAGTTTATACTGAAAGTTACAGCTAATTCGATGAACCTAACTGATGGATAACAAAAAAAAAAAAAAAAAAAAGGGAAAAAGGGGTTAAAGGGCTACCATAGGATGCAACTATTCCTTTCCTTAGAAAATACTACTGGGATGCAAGTGAAAGAATTGTGTATTCGTATTGGTATATATATATATATAGGAGTACAGGAGTACATAATAAATCACATTAGATGTAATAGATACAAGCTCCATTTCAATGATTTGTGAAAAATATACTAAGTTAGAGTACAAGGGTAAGGAAGGAACAACACATTCAAATAGAAATTCTCAGCAAATTTCTACCTCAAGATAGGAAGCCAGTAAAAAACTGCATATGCATACTAAGAGAGGTAGATATGATTCTGATCATCGATTGAGTTATGTCGAATTTTCTAAATTTTCAATTTGAAAAAACCTTAAAAAATTCACCTCATATCTGAACTCTTTCTTTATACTTTACATCCATAGAATGGAACTGAATTTTGCACCATATATCAATTATTAGTTCAAATTACAAGAATGCACATGTTTCAGCTGTTATTCTCAATCTTGTATACTATGGAACATTTATATAGGCCAATCAATCGACGAATGTCTCAAATATTGTGCATTCAAGTTCAACTAACGAAAAAAAACTAAAGACAAGCTTTTTACGAAGGAAACCATATTTCAAGAACTTAACCCTAAGAGAAGGAGAGTGCATGTTGATGAGAATCACTGTCATTACATGGAAAAAGAACCAATAGTGCGGAAAAGAAAATTGGTTGCATGGTTGTTTATTATTTACAGTGTCAGAATCTTGAATCTTGAAAAGGAAGAGAACACGAATGAATTGTGATACCTCAAGTTGCTTTGAAACATTCAATCGATTGAGTAATATAAAAAATCCATTGAAATAGTGGAAACTTGAAATTCAATCGATTGTTGAACGAATATCACGGGATCAAAGATAAACGTTTAATCAATTGGGTTTGCCAAAAAGTTTATTACGATCAATGGAAGATCTAATTTGTTATTATTTTTTTAATTGTTAATAAACATAATAGATGAATGATCAATTAATAATTTATAAAATAAAAAATAATTTTTATAATTAAATAAAATACATGGGTTAATTTATAATTAAAATTAGAAAATGACTATTTAACAATTATTAAAAACTTAAAAAATATGTTTTGTTATGGGACCATTTAATGGTCCAAACGTTCTGTGACCATCGAATCCTTAGCCAGCAGATAATCCACTTTGTCTCTTGGTTCAAATTAGATTTAAGATGAATTGTCACTGTCTTCAAAGCAAGTCCTCTTTGTAAAAGATATGCAACAAACTCATGCTCATCTGCAGTGTCTTGATATTTTCTAAACTCAAAACTCTTGAGACATGATGTCACACAATTGGGAACCGTGGTTGGTGGTGTTGGCCCATTATACTTCATCGGGTGAAAATAATATCCCTGATAACAGGAAACAACACTTGTCAACATATGCAGGCAAACAACAAATAGAAATAGAGACACTAGTTTTAAGTTTCAAATTGAATGTATTCATACCCCCAAAATATGAATTACGAGAGCTTTAAGTACATGACAATTATGAAGGAAGTTTAGCAAGAAGTTTGTGTTGAAACATGGAAGATCAACCTCTAGCTTGAGCAAACGGAGAAATTCTGGAAACTCGAACGCAAGAGCACTAAATAAGCACTGTGTAGAAGATAACTCTAGATATTAAATATAATTCATAATTATAGTTATAAGTTGAGATTATCGAGTTACATCAATCATTTTGCTTGAGGAATCATGTTACCTGTGTTGTTTCATATTTCAATGCCAACAATTTTGTTTGGCGGAGTGCCTGGAGAAGCTCGGGCACCCAAGCCCCATCCTCAACACGTTCATGACAAATATCAAGATGTGCCTCCACCATGTTGGGAAAATTGATAACTGATACCTGTAGCCCAGAGTACGCCGAGGCCTCTGTTCTCATATGCAGGTATTCAAGAAATGGAGTGTATATTTCCCGAACGTCGATCTTTTCCATCAAGCTACTGTAATCTTTAAAGGTTAAACTTTTCAATGTGCGAGGCATCTGGATTGTAGGTTCATGAACATGAAAACCTTCTCGGGTCGTGTTATGTAGAGCGAGCTTAAGAATTTCAAGAACAGGGCAGCCGGATAAAAGCTTGCTGGGGTTCACAGAGAGGAAATCCAACTCTAGGTTCTTGAGGGATGGCAGATAAACATTTGGAAACTCTGGATAACAATTCAAATAAATATTACGGTTCAAAACAAGGGACTTGAGTGATACACAAGTGAATATGGATTCAGGCAACTTGATTTTCCTCCTTAAATCAATGCAGAGATAGAGTTCGTGGAGATGGGGACCAATGACGGCATCGAGCCATGGTAAGATGAGATCCTCATCAAGCCATGATAAGATGATATCCTCTGAATTTTTATAGGAAGTGAGGCGAAACTTTTGGATGGGGTAATCTGCATTGCGCTGAGATAGAATAGCATTCACACATGAATCAATTCGATCTTCTTCCCATTCTCGATGAGACCAAAAGGGTATATCCTCTATGCCAAGGACTTGAAGATCCTTCCAAACATGGCGCCACCTGTGAGAGAGGATGCTGGTGGATACAGCTTGTTTTGTGGGAAGGTATGAGAGAATGTCGCAAAGGATAGAGTTCGGTAACAAACTGATCCTATCCATGTCCATGGTTAATGGTTTTGCTTTCTCAAGTTTGTCTCTGGAAAGGTTAGACTCAGGTGTAGGGTTTAGGATTTAAAGGATAAACAAGGGTGTTTGTTTGTTTGATTTTGATTATATAAATTTGACTAAGATTATTATAAACGGTATTATATGATTTGAATTTATTTTTTAGTTTGATTAATTTTAAATTATTCTCTTTCCTTTTGAGTACAAACACATTAAATTGATAAATTAAATCTCTCTAGAGCTGCTTAGCGCCAACTCAATATGATACTTAGTGTCAGGTGAATCAATGTTATGTAAAAATCTCATTTTAAACATTCATCTGTCATTTATATACTGTGCTTGTTTTAATTGTGAAGGGGACAATGTCTTGCATCTCATGTATTTTCCTGACTTAGGTGGAAGTCCACTGTCAGAAGCCACCAAGTACTTGAAGTTGCTGCAGAAGAATCCATCTGATTCATTGGAAACACGCTTGCTTTTGAATGTTATACAAGACGAAATAAGATTTTGCTTGCACTACAGGTAATTCTGGATTTTGAAAAAGGGGGGGGGGGGGGGAGCCTATCTTTTGCAGATTAAATTATTCCATATAGTGGGGTCCATGAATGCACCTGTGACTGATGGCGAGAAACTGATTTGGAGTGTCTTAGAAGCTGAGCGCTCAACCATTAGGTTCTTGATGTGATTGATTTTACTATAGTAATTCTGGAAGCTGGTGTATTCATTTCTGTATTCATTTCATGATGACAATTCAATTCTTCATTTATTCCCTTTCTGCAGCCAGCTGCATGAGAAATATCTGGTTGAAGAGTCAACAAACAATTTTGTGCCAAGATAAATAGGTAATGAGTTACAACATCTGAAGCCATGTATTATGCCCCACAAAGAAAGGAACGACGACCAACCAATAGTAGTGGGTACAACCCAAAAAATAGCAACCAATGCAATGAGCTATAGCTCAAGTGGTGCTTCCCTTCGATCATATCATGAATGTTTGCATTTATATAGGGATTTGATCTGTTCACCCGTCCCGTTACACATTGAGTTCACAAACTTCTTGGGACAATACTACATGATCAGGATGCTGCACTGAGTAAGTAAAACTGGACAGCTGTGTTGCGTGTTTTATTTTTCTGTTGGTTAGATGTGAGGACCATTGCTAATGAAAATTTTAGTATCTGATATTTGCCATAAAAGTGCCAAGAATAATGTGATTATGAGTTCATTTTCCTGTGTAAGTATTGGAGATCAACCAATTCTCTGAAGCAAGCTAAATCCTGCTATAATTAAGGGATAGAGGGTAAAGGAAATGGAAATTGTTTCCTTGAATATGTTTAGATTTCAGTGAATATTGACTCCGTGTGTCTGGATATTGCAAATTTGCAAGTCTGTGTGTAACTGAATCCGCCGGGTTTGTATAATTATTTCTGAACAACTTTAAACTCAAGGTAAATCAAAATCAACATTTTGATTATATTGGTCACAATGTACGTACATACAATACAAGATTAGTGTAGCCTATATTCTAGAACAACACTTGATATGGAAAATTGGGGAAAGGTGCTAATGTTGCATCTATCTTCATCTCTCTAGCAACAAAAAAACAAAAACACTTCAAGGCAAGAACCCAAATATGACCAATATCAGGGAAAATGCTTCTTCTTTGGTAACGTGACTTCATGTAAGCAATTACTAACACATTGAATACCACCGAACAACAGAATTGTCTCCCTTTTTGTTTTCTCATCTAATGCTCATTGGAACCCATGGTCGAATGTGACCCTTCATTGTTTGTACCAACTTCATATTTACAAAGAGGACAGGATACATTTATCTTTAACCATTTATCAATACACCCTACATGAAAGATATGAAAGCATGGTAGCTCCCTAAGTTCGTCGTTGTCTACATATTTTGCCAAGCAAGTGCAGCAAGCCTGCAATTAAGTCATGAAAAATAAAAGATATTAATTTACAACCAACCAAGTCAAACCTAGCAGAGTGTTAATGGATTCTATTGAGGCTCCTCTGTTTGGTGAAAAATCCTCAGGAATTGAAAATAAATTGTTTGAGTTATGACATTACCTATACAATTTTGGAGCATCGGAAGGAGAAGTGTGACCTCCAAATAAAATGATTTCAGTTTTAAATTATACAGATGTCCTAAGCTAAAATTAGTTATACCCTATGTCCTGAATACTTCTATATAAATCGAATAAAATATTATTTATATATAAATTGAGTCAAGTTGATTCAATTTACCATAAAGAATCAAATGCTATTTATATGTAAATCTGAATTGGTGGCAGTGCGTAATCAAAATTGCTGTTTGTGCTATACAAATCATCAATTCATTGTCAGAAAAATGACTTCTCTGCAAAACCATGGCATTTAGTCCTAATTAACCATGCATATTTTTATGCATCACAAAAAATGATCCAACTTAAAAATATAGAAACATTGAACCGTAGATAACATCAGAAGAGTACAATAATATGCAGTGGTTAACTTGGTCCTAACTTCCCAACTTCTTTCAAAAACAGAAATTCATACACAATAGTCAATATATACTATACAGTGCTTTAATCTAGCAACATTGTCAAATAGCAGCCAACATGTTTGTGTACGTAAACCGTAAAACAATCAAACGTTTGTCAGTTGCCCAGAGAGTAGAGTTGCCATCAACCTGCATCACAAAGCCATACATGCAACTCAAAGGATCAAATGGCATATATAAATTTCCAAGGATGAGAGACCAAAAAAACAGACTTTTAAGGATGAACCAGAGAAATGAAAATACTTGTCAATATCAAAGTTAGCCAGTCCAAACCACCGATGCTATGTTCAAGTGTATATTTCATTATTTATCAACAGGGCATCAAACAAATTTATTCAGAAGCATAACAAATATTTTAAGAATTTAGTTGGAAGACTAGCCTAAAATTGACCCTATGTTATGAAACTTTAATAATTTTAAACTTTTAAGGCTCCAACATGATATCTTGTCAACAATGATCAACGAACAATAGAGAATAGAGATAATGAGATCAGTTCATACCATGATTGTGGTCAATGAAATTAAGCTGACATATTGGAGAGCCCCTCGGTATAGCAGATAATCCCTTGAGAATAATGTACTTTGTCTCTAGGTCGAAATCAGATTTAAGATGAATTGTCACTGTCTTCAAAACAAGTCCTCTTTGTAAAAGATATGCAATAAATTCACGCTCATCTGTAGAGTCTTGATATCCTCTAAACTCAAAACTCCTGAGATGTGATGTCAAACAATTGGGAACCATGCTTGGTGGTCTTGGCCCATTATATTCCACCGGGTGAGCATATGCTCGCTGATAACAAAAAACAACACTTCTCGACTGAGGGAAACAACAAACAACAAAAAAGAAATAGAGCCAGTAGTTTTAAATTGAAATATATTCATACCTTCCAAATACAAATTACAAGAGCTTCAAGTACATGACAATTATGAAGGAAGTTTAGCAGGAAGTTTGCGTTGAAACATGGAACATCAAGCTCTAGATTGAGCAAACAGTGAAATTCTGGAAACTCGAAAGCTGGAGCACTAAATAAGCACTGTGTAGAAGATAACTAGATATCAAATATAGTTATAAATTCAAATTATCGAGTTACATCAAACATTTAGCTTGAGGAATCATGGGATTATGATAAGCATGTTACCTGTGTTGTTTCATATTTCAATGCCAACAATTTTGTTTCGCGGAGTGCCTTGAAGAGCTTGGGCACCCAAGCCCCATGCTCAACACGTTCATGACAAATATCAAGATGTGCCTCCACCATGTTGGGAAAATTGATAACTGATACCTGTAGCTCAGAGTTCGCCGAGGCCACCGTTCTCATATGCAGGTATTCAAGAAATGGAGTGTATATTTCCCGAACGTTAATCTCTTCCATCAAGCTAGTGTAATCTTCAAAGGTTAAACTTTTCAATGTGCGAGGCATCTGGATTGTAGGTACATAAACATGAAAACCTTCTTGGGTCGTGTTTTGTAGAATGAGCTTAAGAACTTCAAGAACAGGGCAGCCGGATAAAAGCTTGCTGGGGTCCACAGAGACGATTTCCAACTCTAGATTCTTGAGGGATGGCAGATAAACATTTGGAAACTCTGGATAATAATTCAAATGACTATAACGTTTCAAAACAAGGGACTTGAGTGATACACAAGTGAATATGGATTCAGGCAACTTGATTCTCCTCATTAAACCAATGAAGAGATAGAGTTCCTGGAGATGGGGACCAATGACGGCATCAAGCCATGTTAAGATGAGATCCTCTGAACTATTATAGGAAGTGAGGCGAAACTTTTTGATAGGGTAATTTGCACTGCGCTGAGATAGAACAGCATTCACATATGAATCAAACCGATATCCCCGACGGGACCAAAAGGGTCTATCCTCTATGTCAAGGACTTGGAGATCCTTCCAAACATGGCGCCACCTGCGACAGAGGATGCTGGTGGATACAGCTTGTTTTGTTGGGAGGTATGAGAGAATGTCGCAAAGGATAGAGTCGGGTAAGAAACTGATCCTATCCATGTTCATGGTTGATGGTTTGGCTTTCTCAGCTGTAGGGTTTACTGGTTTAGGATTTGAAGGATAGCCAAGGGTTATTGGATCAATCATTCAATTGAATTCAACTGATTTAATTAAATATTAAATAAAATTATTAAAAATTTAATATATAATTTTAAATATTTAAATTAAATAATTTTTAACTTAATAAAATTTAAAATTTTACAATTTCACATAATAAATTATCCATAATTTAATACTAGAAGTTTACAAACAACTTTAAACATCAAAGTTCATAACTTTCTACTATCAAAAGAAATATTAACAAACAATTTTTTAACTAATCGAAGACGCAACTCATCACAAACTAGTTTGAAATTCTTGAACAACATTGTCTTATAACTGTTGATCACTTTATAATTGTTCAATCTTTAACATACAGAAAAAAAAAAACCATGAACGAAATTAATTCAACAAAAAATATTTGACAGAATCATTCAACAACTCAAACATTCAGTAATCTACTAAACCCAGTATTATTAACAGAACTACAAAAATTATCAAAATCTGAAAATCAGCAACTCAAAATTATTAACAACAGTACGAATTAGAAAACTAAGTAAAGATAATTCCAAGCAACAATGCTTACCGGCGGCGATAGAGGAAGGAGAGTGACGGCGACGACAGAAGAGTGCGAACTGCCGGCGAAGATACAGAGAGAGCTCGAACAGAGGAGACGACAACGGCGACAGAACTTCCACACAACGGCGACAGAACAGAGCTTCCTAGGATGGCGACGGCTATGACGGCGACAGATTTCCACACGCGACACCTGTTCTCGGAGGAGAAGAGTTCGGCGATGACTACGGAGAGGGTTGGTGGTTGCGGAGATGCGGGCTGCGTTTGGGGACTAGGTTCTCCAAATGAATTTTCAATTTTCAGAGAAAAAGAGGAGTGGGACTGGTGGGTTGCATTTGGGGGGATTAGGGCGCCTTTTTTTTTAAAAAAAAGATTAAACGGCGCCGGTTTTAGGGGGTTGATACCGAACCGAAGATCTTTAAATAAATCGATTGTTTTTAGGTCTGTAATTGAGTCAAGCCAGCTCATGAGCCACTTCGAACTTGACTCATTAATAGTTCGATAACCTGAACTTGTGAGCTAGTGAGTCGAGTTTGAGCTTAAATTTGAACTCATAAATTAAATGAGACGAATTTAAACTTAGATAAGCTTAATTCATTAGCTCGTAAGTTGGCTCAATTATATATATAATATTAAAAGTACCGATTAAATGCATATAGGATATGCGTATTAATAATTTAATATATATATATATATATGTTCTAATTGTGTTCTTAAATGTTTAAAATTTTATAGTCATTTTTTATATATAATTTTGATGTAGGACATAAATAAAAAATTTATAATTAATAGATAAATAATATATTAAATTTATTTTTTAATATGTATAAGTTATAATTTATTGATATAGAATTATAGATTATGTTCCTATTATTTGAGCCAACTTGTGAGCTCGAGTTAGCTCATGAGCTTTTGTTAAGCCGAATTTAAGCTTACGAAATAGGCTCGATTGTTAATGAGTTGAGCCGTAAGTCAAGTTTAATTTTTGTGAACCGAGTTTGAACTTAATTTAGCTCTGCTAAACTTGACTCACTTTCAACCCTAGTTATTTCCAACAGTTCACTGATTAACTGTCGATTCTACTAATTTTTTTATTAGTTTTTGCAAGCAGTTTATGAGATCAACCGAATTAACTAGGTGATCAATTTCAAGTGTTTCTTCTGATCGATTCAATTTGATTTTTAGAATTATAAATTTTTCTTTTTTTAAAAAAGAGGATACCTTAGATGAAAGTTTTAGACAAATATTTTCTATCATTTTATCATCATCGAGATAAAATATTATATATTTAATTGTGAATTTATTTTATTTTTAACAGTTTTATCAAGTGCTCAAACTACTAAAAATATAATATTGTTTATATGTATAATTGTCAAATCAAGAAGAGACAAAGTAATTAGGTAAATAATTATTGAAAATTAGTAATGATCTAATAGAGAACTATGCAAATGATGAATTTGAAATGTTTTTCAAACAATATTATTATTCCTTCTTTAAACTAGATAGTTGATGAGCTAGATGTTTATCTTATCAAATATTTTCAACATCATGTCATCGAGATTTTTTTAAAAGAACTATGCGGCCTCTTATGTTGGACATTATTAAAAAAAATCAACAATCATCTCATATTTGATATATAAAAAGTATAAGCATATCTTACTTCAAATTCAATTTATACGTATAAAAGAAGCAGTTATACTATTTATTTAAATCTTTTTGATAATCAAATTTAACTAAGTTGGTTAAAACTTAACAAAAATCAGTTTTATTATTAAAGCATGAATACACGATCTAACTTCATGAAATAATTCCGTATTCCTCTCCTCCTCTTTATTCTTCTTTTCCTTTTTCGTATTTCTGCTCTTTCTTCTTCTCTTCCGCCTTTTTCTTCGGATTCCTTCTTCGTGTTCCTTCTTATTTTTCGCGTATTTTCTTCTCATCATCGTTTTTTTATTATTGTTGCTGCATTGTTTCTTTTTCTCCTCTTCTTTTCAGTTATTTTACATCATTATGCGTTTCTTATTTATTTATTTGTTTGATTTTTTCTTGTTTTTATTCTTGTTAAGAGAGTAAATGAAAAAATAAAACAAGAACAAAAAATAAACAAGAAAAGAAGAAGGAAGAAGAGGAATTTATGGTCTGTGCTTGTTTTAAATTAAATTTGTTTGTGCGCCGTTATCATTAAGTACTTTCGATGCATTCTGAATTTGAATTTCGGTATATTCTAGATTTAAATAAAGTGCATTTTTTGTTTGAACTTGTTTTGAATTGAGTTTGTTTGTATGTACTTATCATTAAGTAATTGTGCTGCATTTTGGATTTAAATAAGGTGTACTTTTAGTTTGAATTTGTTTTAAACTGAGTTAATTTGTATGTTGTCATCATTAAGAAATTTTGGTGCATTGTGAATTTGTACTGTTATATAAAAAAAGACAACGACCATGACAATAACAATAATGAAAGAGAAAAATGAGGAAAAAAGAAAAAGAGAAGAAAAAGCAGTAGCTAAGTGTTTGTTTGGGTGCCATTAAATCGATAATAAATATATTTTTTTTGTGATTGGCAAATTTTTAATTGTAAAAGTAAAAGTACTAGAAAAATAAAAAATATATATATTTTGTGAGAAGTTACAATTTACATACTTTTTTAAAAGATCTTTTTTTCTTTAAAAAAAAGATGTTTTTCATATAATAAATGAACAAAAATACACTTTTATCTTGTTTTACCCAAATATAATTGATAGATAAAAAAAATCTTTTTACATGAGATATCCAAACATAAAATCACTTTTACTTTTGTAAAAGATCTTTTAAAATAATATCATTTAAAAAAATATATTTTTTTTAAAATGACGGCCAAACAAGCTCTAAGTGTGTTAAAAGTCATCTCAACATTTTCGTACAAACTGCTCATTATCATAGAAAAATTGAAACAAACACCAAAAAATGTTCCTAATTAAACCAAAATATCTTTCCAAATGCACCCAAATTAGGAACAAAAACAGATTCAGCGAAAAAATAAATAAAAAAATTCTACATTACATTCAAATTCAAACTTGATTTCACATTTTGATTTCAAAAAAAATTTATCTTAAATTTTCAATTCAAATCAAAGAGCACTGATCGTGAACGAAAAGAACGCAGAAAATAAATAGAATGAAGAGAACGCAAAAAAGGAAAAAAATGCAGAAAAGGCTGAGAAAATTTGAAAAAAAAAATAAGAAATTCGCATAGAAAAGACAGTTATATGTAATCATGCGTTAAGTTAAACTAAACGTTTTTTGAATTTTGAAATGGAGAGTGGAGAGAGCGGGGGAGAGTCTTCGAGGGTGGCACATAGCGAGGCAGCCGGCCATGCCGGCGAGAGCAATAAGGGGGAGAGTGGAGGTGGGCATGCATCAGGTGAAAAGGAGGGAATTAAAAGAGACAATAACAAGATTCAAAGTCAGCGAATATCGTTTAGAGATAAAGTTGTGGGTGCCTCAACAAGGAGAGCTTTGGAGGTTGCTGATTCTCTTGATGGGGATAAGATGGCTACAGTAGTTGGTAAGCAAGGCGATTCGGAGATACCAACTGTGACGTTCACTGAAGAAGCAAAGGAGATATTGGCAGAGCCCTACAAAGATGCCATCGTGATCAAAGTTCTTGGAAAAAACTTTAGCTATACGGCGATCACGCACAGGCTTAAAGGAGTCTGGAGAACCAAAGGAGGATATGAGGTACTAGATGTCGGTTTTGGCTATTTCTTAGTTAAATTTGATCTCTTGGAGGATAGAGAAAAAGTTCTCCTTGGAGGACCGTGGATGATTACTGGTAGTTATGTTGCGGTTAAACCTTGGAGTTCTTCATTCAGACCTTGTGAAAACACTTTTGGATCTACCATGGTTTGGATAAGAATCACAGGTTTAAACATATGTTGAGGTTAATTGCATGGGAGAAATTCCTATGCCATCTCTTAGCCAGGATGCTTGTGATAATTTGTCTAAACCAGTAACAATGTTGGAGGTTAAAGAAGCTCTAGATAATATGAGCTCGTTCAAAGCTCCTGGGCCGGATGGTTTTCAAGTTTTTTTCTTCAAGGAATATTGGGATGTGGTGGGTCATGAGGTGTGGCGTACTGTTCAGAAAGCATTCTTAGGGGAGACATTAAGCCATTCTTTGTTGAAAACTTTGATTGTTCTTATCTCTAAGTGCGACCCTCCAACTAGATTGAAGGATTTTCGGCCAATAAGCCTTTGTAATGTAATTTATAAGCTAGTAACTAAAGTGCTGGTTAATAGATTACGACCATTCCTTCCTCTTTGCAATATAACTGGGAACCACCTCCAATGAATGTCTGTAAAGTGAACTGCGATGCAAGCGTTTTTGAAAAAGGGCAATTAGCGGGCTTTGGATGTATTATTAGAGACAGCATGGGAATTTGGATGAAAGGTTGTTCGGCCAGTATACCTCTTTCTAGTGTTCTCTCTTGTGAGCTTCATGCTATTTGGAGAGGGCTTGTTATGGCTTGGGATTGCGAGTGTAAAGAGGTCATATGTGAAACTGATAATCTTGATGCATTTCTTCTTGTTTCGCGAGGCACAACCAGCATGATTACGAATGACTCTGATCTGCTTGGCAAAATCAAAGAGATGCTTCAGCGCAATTGGACAGCTACTTTAGTGCTCATCCAACGTACAGCAAACAGAGCGGCTGATTTAATGGCTAAGACTGCTGCTTTAAACAAGCAGGTGTACCTAGAGTGGTTACAACCCCCTAATAATTTAGACATTATTATTAGAGAGGAGTGTTACTCTTTCTCTTAGGTGTTTTTTCTTTATGTTCAGTCACCAAAAAAAAATCATGCGTTAAGTTAAAGGGTTGTTAAAGATAGTGGTGCGTGGAACTGAATTAAGTTATAGCAACTTGGTTAGACTTGATTGGTTAAATGACTTAGATATAAAACTTTATTTTAAAAGAAATATAGAGAATCAATTTAATTTCTTTGATCTATAAACTATAATTATTGTATAGCATACCCTTGGCTTTGTTTCAGGCAAACTAATAGTTAGTAGAATTCCAAAGATATTATTGAAAAATATTAACAAATTTAAAAATAGACATGTTATTTTGATTCTAAGAATAATTGTGATATCCACAAATAAATCTCACTTATATTAAAAAAAAAAAAATTTCTCATAATATTATCTATTTTCATGGCTTTAAATAAGTTTAAAGCCAAATTTTATCTCATTGTATTTATCCAAACAGATTTTTACACTTGGCAGATTAGACACCCTAATTTAAACGACAAGTTTGTTAAAACATTTTAACTTCAAAATTGATAAAACTTAGAATTATTGCAATTATATATTTTTAAGATTAATTTTCATCATTTCATGCAATCACTTGTTGTCATGTCAAGTTGTCAACAAAGGAACTACTATCACATCCAATAATCATAAGAAAGAACGGGCCGATGTAAAAAATATGACTATTAAATATTTTCATCTATCATCACATCAAAATTAAACACACAATTTCAGTATAACTTGAATGTTTATGAGTAATTTATTGCTTAAAAGGTTCTAAACTATTTTTGAAGGTTGCTAAATTAAATCTATCCTTGTATTGTGGCCAGATTTGATAGGATGAACATGCATGGAATTAGTCAGGGTATAACACTATCTTTGAACTACGTAACAAAGCATTGCCTAATAAAAGTTGCTATGTTTGTGCCATATAATTCATCAATTCATTGCCGGAAAGATCACTTTCTGCAAAATCATGGCATCTAGTTCTAATTAACCATGCATACTTTTGCGCATCACAAAAAAATAATCCAACTTAAAAATAGAGAAATATAGAACCATAGATAACGTCAAATGAGTAAAACAATATGCAGTGGATAACTTAGTGTTAACTTACCAACTTCCTTAAAAAACAGAAATTAACACACAAAATATACTATAGAGTGGTTTAATCTAGCAACACGGTTAAATAGCAGCCCACATGTTTTGTGAACATAACCATAAAACAAACAAACGTTTGGCAGGTTTCCTAGAGAGTAGAGATGCCATCATCCTGCATCATAAATCGCTATATTCAACAGCTTATGCACATCATAGCATTAAACGGCATGTATAAATTTCCAAAGTTGAGGGACCAAAAAAAAGAAACAAAGAATTGAAAATACTTGTCATTGTCAATCTCAAGGAACAGGGCACCAGACAAATTTATTTATAAGCATCATATTCGGTAAGAAGTATTCACAAGCATCAACAAATATTTCAAGAATTTAGGTGGAACACTGGCCCTAAAATTGACTTACTAGTGTGCAACTTTAATAATATAAAACTCTAAGACTCCAACACGATATTTTGTCTTAACAGTTTTGATCAACGAACAACAGAGGACAGAGATAGTGTGAGTTCATACCATGTTAAATGGGATTTTGATCAATGAAATTTAGCTGACATATTGTAGAGCCCTTCGGTATAGCAGATAATCCCTTGACAATATTGTACTTTGTTTCTTGGTCCAAATTAGATTCAAGATGAATGGTCAAGTTCTTCAAAACAAGTCCTCTTTGTAAAAGATATGCAATAAACTCATGCTCATCTGCAGTGTCTTGATATTCTCCAAACTCAAAACTCTTGAGATATGATGTTACACAATTCGGAACCATGGTTGGTGGTGTTGGCCCATTATACTCCTCCACTGGGTGAGAATAATGTCCCTGATAACAGGAAACAACAATTGTCAATATATGCAGGCAAACAACAAATAGAAATAGAGACACTAGATTTAAGCTTCAAATTGAAATGTATTCATACCCTCAAAATATGAATTACGAGAGCTTCAAGTACATGACAATTATGAAGGAAGTTTAGCAAGAAGTTTGTGTTGAAACATGGAAGATGAACCTCTAGCTTGAGCAAACGGTGAAATTCTGGAAACTCGAAAGCCGGAGCACTAAATAAGCACTGTGTAAAAGATAACTAGATATCAAATATAAAATTCCTAATTCACAATTATAGTTATAAATTCAAATTATCGAGTTACATCAAACATTTAGCTTGAGGAATCATGGGATTATGATAAGCATGCTACCTGTGTTGTTGCATATTTCAATGCCAACAATTTTGTTTCGCGGAGTGCCTGGAGTAGCTTGGGCACCCAAACCCCATGCTCAACACGTTCATGACAAATTTCAAGATGTGCCTCCACCATGTTGGGAAAATTGATAACTGATACCTGTAGCTTCGGCGAGGCTACTGTTGTCATACGCAGGTATTCAAGAAATGGAGTGTATAGTTTCCGAACCCCAATCTCTTCCATCAAGCTAGTGTAATCTTCAAAGGTTAAACTTTTCAATGTGCGAGGCATCTGGATTGTAGGTGCATAAACATAAGAACCTTCACGGGTCGTATTCTGTAGAATGAGCTTAAGATTTTCAAGAACAGGGCAGCCGGATAAAAGCTTGCTGGGGTCCACGTCGACGGGATCCAAGTGTAGGTTCTTGAGGGATGGCAGATAAACATTTGGAAACTCTGGATAATTATCCAAATATATACCATGTCTCAAAACAAGGGACTTGAGTAATACACAAGTGAATATGGATTCAGGCAACTTAATTGCTCTCATTAAACCAATGCGGAGATAGAGTTCCTGAAGATGGGGACCAATGACGGCATCAAGCCATGTTAAGATGAGATCCTCTGAACTTTCATGGGAAGTGAGGCGAAAGTTTTGGATGGGGTAATCTGCATTGCGCTGAGTTAGAATAGCATTCACATATGAATCAAACCGATATCTCCGACGGGACCAAAAGAGTCTATCATCTATGTCAAGGATTTGGAGATCCTTCCAAACATGGCGCCACCTGCGAGAGAGAATACTGGTGGATACAGCTTCTTTTATTGGGAGGTAAGAGAGAATGTCGCAAAGGATCGAGTTCGGTAATAAACTGATCCGATTCATCTTCATGGTTGATGGTTTGGCTTTCTCAAATTTGTATCTGGAGAGGGTTAGACTCAACTCTAGGGTTTAGGATTTAAAGGTATTTATATGATTTGATTTTTTTTAATTTAACTAAATTTATATTATTATAATCTATTTTCACTCTATTTATTCGGATTTGAAAATCAATCAATGATTTATAATTTTTAAATTATAAACTTTAAATTTTGATTTCGTA
>NC_029793.2:4400756-4407388 GCF_000816755.2 Arachis ipaensis | reverse complement strand
ATTATAAAATTTTTAAAAATTAAATTTGGATCTGATGTAATTCAATTCTACAAAAGAATAACAACAAAAAATTACATCAGATCCAAATTTAATTTTTAAAAATGGTATAATTTAAATGATATTTATACAAAATCAAAATTTAAAGTGTATACTTTCAAAATTATCGAATCACAATATTTGAATTGGATTGAACAAAAATTAAATTCAAATGGTTATAATGTAGTTATCCAAATTATAACTATTTGAATCAACTTCGATTATATTAAAAAATTAAAATAAAATTGACATCATTTATATTTTATTTATACTGTAATTAAGTTATATGTATATTTATTTTATTGTTAGTGCAAACGAGATAAATAATAAAATTATAAAAATATAATTAACTTTAGAAGTCATATAATTATAAATATAAAATTTAAGAAAAAAAATTTTAAATAGCTCCTAACAATTATTTCACAAGACAATGACGTTTTCAATTAAAAAAATATCTTTTTAACTTATGTTCTTACTTTTATTTTTTTATGAGATTGATTAACCCTCTATTAATATAATTATTTTTAAGAATTAATTTTTTTTTTGAAAAAAATCATATAAAATGATAATTGAATTCATTTAAGAATAATTCTATATTTGGATTATAAAGCAGAGAAAATTAAATTGACTTTAGAATTTTAATCATACAAAAACTGCTTAAAAGGTTTATGACTACAAATATAGAAACATTGAACCGTAGATAATGTGAGAAGAGCACAATAATATGCAGTGGATAACTTGGTCTTAACTTCCCAACTTCTTTCAAAACCAGAAATTCATACACAATAGTCAATACATACTATATAGTGCTTTAATCTAAAGACATTGTCAAATAGCAGCCAACATGTTTGTGTACATAAACCGTAAAACAATCAAACAAAATCAGTTGCCCAGAGAGCAGAGTTGCCATCAACCTGCATCACAAAGCCATACATGCAATTCAGAGGATCAAATGGCATATATAAATTTCCAAGGATGAGAGACCCAAAAAACAAACTGTTAAGGATGAACCAGAGAAATGAAAATTCTTGTCAATATCAAAGTTAGCCAATCCAAACCACCGATACTATATATGTTCAAGTGTATATTTCATTATTTATCAACAGGGCATCAAACAAATTTATTCAGAAGCATAACAAATATTTTAAGAATTCAGTTGGAACACTAGCCTAAAATTGACCCTATGTTATGAAACTTTAATAATTTTAAACTTCTAAAGCTCCAACATACGAAAAACGGAGTATAGAGATAGTGAGATCAGTTCATACCATGATTGTGGTCAAAAGAAATTAAGCTGACATATTGGAGAGCCCCTCGGTATAGCAGCTAATCCCTTGACAATATTGTACTTTGTCTTTAGGTCGAAACAAGAATTAAGATGAATTGTCACTGTCTTCAAAACAAGTCCTCTTTGTAAAAGACATGCAATAAATTCACGCTCATCTGTAGAGTCTTCATATGCTCTAAATTCAAAACTCCTGAGATGTGATGTCAAACAATTGGGAACCATGCTTGGTGGTCTTGGCCCATTATATTCCACCGGTTGAGCATATGCTCGCTGATAACAGAACAACACTTCTCGATAGACTCAGGGAAACAACAAACATCGAAAAAGAAATACAGACACTAGTTTTAAATTGAAATGTATTCATACCTTCCAAATACAAATTACAAGAGCTTCAAGTACATGACAATTATGAAGAAAGTTTAGCAGGAAGTTTGTGTTGAAACATGGAGCACCAAGCTCTAGGTTGAGCAAACGGTGAAATTCTGGAAACTCGAAAGCTGGAGCACGAAATAAGCACTGTGTAGAAATAACTAGATATCAAATATAATTCCTAATTCACAATTTTAGTTATAAATTCAAATTATCGAGTTACAACAAACATTTAGCTTGAGGAATCATGGGATTATGAAAAGCATATTACCTCTGTTGTGGGATATGTCAATGCCAACAATTTTGTTTCACGGAGTGCCTGGAGAAGCACGGGTACCCAACCTACATGCTGACCACGTCTAAGACAAATATCAAGATGTGCCTCCACCATGTTGGGAAAATTGATAACTGATACCTGTAGCTTAGAGTTCGCCGAGGTCTCTGTTCTCATATGCAGGTATTCAAGAAATGGAGTGTATATTTCCCGAACGTCAATCTCTTCCGTCCAGCCAGTGTAATCTTTAAAGGTTAAAATTTTCAATGTGCGAGGCATCTGAATTGTAGGTATATGAAAATCTTCTGGGGTCATGTGATGTAGAATGAGCATAAGATTTTCAAGAATAGGGCAGCCGGATAAAAGCTTGCTGGGGTCCACAGAGACGGTTTCCAACTCTAGGTTCTTGAGGGATGGCAGATAAACATTTGGAAACTCATAATTCAAATGATTAAAACGTTTCAAAACAAGGGACTTGAGTGATACACAAGTGAATATAGAATCAGGCAAGTTGATTCTCCTCATTAAACTAATGCAGAGATAGAGTTCCTGGAGATGGGGTCCAATGACGACATCAAGCCATGTTAAGATGAGATCCTCTGAACTTCTAGAGGGAGTGAGGCGAAACTTTTTAATAGGGTAATCCGAACTGCGCTGAGATAGAATAGCAGTCACATATGAATCAAACAGATATCCCAGAGGGGACCAAAAGGGTATATCCTCTATGTCAAGGGCTTGGAGATCCTTCCAAACATGGCGCCACCTGCGAGAGAGGATGCCGGTGGAGATAGCTTCTTTTGTTGGGATGTATGAAAGAATGTCACAAAGGATAGAGTTCGGTAACAAACTGATCCTATCCATGTTCATGATTGATGGTTTCGCTTTCTCAAGTTTGTCTCAGGTGTCCTGGTTTAGGATTTGAAGGATAGCCAAGGGTTAACCAAAAACAACAAACTAAATTTAACAAAAAAAATGAAAAGTTACCTCTACCTCAAAACAAGTGCATCGAAAAAGCACTTCGCCTGGAGAAAATAAATGATCTCAACAATTCTAAAAAACAAAGTATAAAAAATTAAAAACAAATAAAAGACAAAAATAATCATGAATTGCCCAATAAATTAATCAATAAAAGACTCACAGAAAAGTGATAAATAAAAACATGACTCATATCCCAGTCAGGCCTAAGGAGGCAATCAATTAAGAGTCAGAAGATTTTTTTATTTTTAACTTTCATGATTTTTTTATTTAACAAAGAGAAGGAAGAGTATAGAGAAGAAAGAGAATACAGAAAACGCCGAAAAAATTTGAAAAAAATAGGAAATCTGCTTATAAAAGAGAGTTGCGTTAAGTCAAAAGGTTGTTAGAGGTAATAGCCCATAAAACTGAATTAGGTTATAACAACTTAATTAAACTTGATTGGTTAAATGGAGCTCAGTACCGCGACGGATTAGTCCTTGACCTGCCGGGTTGGGGGATACCGTGGGAAACCAAAAAAAAAAAAACTTGATTGGTTAAATGATTTGGATACAAAATTTTATTGTAAAAGAAATATAGAAAATCAATTTGATTTCTTTGATCTATAATTATTGTATAACATACTCTTAGCTTTGTTTCACGCAAACTAATAGTTAATAAGATTCCAAAGATATTATTGAAAAATATTAACAAATTCAAAAATGGACATGTTATTTTAATTCTAAAGATCACTTTCTGCCAAATCATGGCATCTAGTCCTAATTAACCATGCATACTTTTGCCCATCACAAAAAATAATCCAACTTAAAAATAGAGAAATATAGAACCATAGATAATGTCAAAAGTGTAAAACAATATGCAGTGGATAACTTGGTCTTAACTTACCAACTTCCTTCAAAAACAGAAATTCATACACAAAATATACTATAGAGTGGTTTAATCTAGCAACACGGTTAAATAATAGCCCACATGTTTTGTGAACATAACCATAAAACAGGCAAACGTTTGGCAGTTTTCCCAGAGAGTAGAGATGCCATCATAGCATTATGCAAATCATAGCATTAAACGGCATATATAAATTTCCAAGATTTTGAGGGACCAAAAAAAAATTTTTGCATGAAACAAAGAATTGAAAATACTTGTCATTGTCAATATCAAAGTTAGCAAATCCAAACCACCGATAATGTTCAAGTGCATATTTCATTATTTCTCAAGGAACAGGTCCCAGACAAATTTATTCATAAGGATGATATTCGGTAAAAAGTATTCACAAGCATCAACAAATATTTCAAGAATTTAGGTGGAACACTGGCCCTAAAATTGACTCAATTTTGTGCAACTTTAATAATATAAAACTCTACGACCGTAAAATAGTGTGAGTTCATACCATGTTAAAAGGGATTTTAATCAACGAAATTTAACTGACATATTGTAGAGCTCCTAGGTATAACAGATAAACCCTTGACAATATTGTACTTTGTCACTATGTCGAAATCAGATTTAAGATGAATTGTCACTGTCTTCAAAACAAATCCTCCTTTTAAAAGATATGTAATAAATTCACGCTCATCTGCAGCATCTTGATATTCTCTAAACTCAAAACTCTTGAGATGTGATGTCATACAACTGGGAACCATGGTTGGTGGTGTTGGTCCATTATAGTCCATGGTGCGGACATAGACTTCCTGATAACAAAAAAACAACACTTCTCATTAGACTCAGGCAAACAACAAAAAGTAAATAGACACTAGATTTAACTTGAAATGCATTCATACCTTACAAATACGAATTACGAGAGCTTCAAGTACATAACAGCTGTGAAGGAAGTTTAGCAGGAAGTTTGTGTTGAAAAATGGAACATCAAGCTCTAGATTGAGCAATCGGTGAAATTCTGGAAACTTGAAAGCTGGAGCACTAAATAAGCACTGTGTAGAAGATAACTAGATATTAAATATAATTCCTAATTCAAAATTATAGTTATATATTCAAATTATCGAGTTATATCAAACATTAAGCTTGAGGAATCATGGGATTATAATAAGCATATTACCCGTGTTGTGTAAGGTTTCAATGCCAACAACTTTGTTTCACGAAGTGCCTGGAGAAGCATGGGGACCAAACAGACATGTTCAACAGGTTCACCGTGAATATCAAGATGTGACTCTTCTTCCTGAATATCAAGATGTGCCTCCACCATGTTGGGAAAATAGCTAGCCGAAACCTGTAGCTCACAAATCCCCGAGGTCACTATTTTCAAATAGAGGTATTCAAGAGATGGTGTGTCTATCACACGATTAATCTCTTCCCACATGATAGTGTAATCTTCAAAGGTTAAACTCTTCAATGTCCGAGGCATCTGAATTGCAGGTATATAAACACAACCTTCTGGGGTCATGTCAAGTAGAATGAGCTTCAGATTTTCAAGAACAGGGCATCCAGATAAAAGCTTGTTGTCCACATTGGCGATATCCAACTCTAGGTTCTTGAGGGATGGCAGATATACATCTGGAAACTCCGGACCATAATACAATGAAATATCACGTTTCAAAATAAGGGATTTAAGTGATGTACAAGTGAATATGGCTTTAGGCATGTTGGTTCCAACCATTACATTAAGACTGAGATACAGTTCCTGAAGATGGGGGCCAATGACGGCATTAAGCCATGTTGGGATGGGATCCTCTTCAAATTTTTCGCAAGTGAGGTGAAACTTTTCGATGGGGTACGAATCTGCATTGCGCTGAGCTAGAATAGCATTGACAAAAGAATCAAAGCTGGCTCTCCCAGAGGACCAAAAGTGCATATCATCTATGTTAAGGACTTGGAGATCCTTCCAAACATGGCGCCACCTGCGACAGAGGATGCTGGTGGATACAGCTTGTTTTGTTGGGAGGTACGAGAGAATGTCGCAAAGGATAGTGTTCGGTAAGTAACTGATCCTATCCATGTTGATGGATTCGCCTTTTGTCAATTTGTATCTGGAGAAAGGTTAGAGTTAGAGTTAGGATTAGGGTTTCAATTTAGAAAAAACGAAGGAATCAATTTAACTCTTGGTTGGTTCCGCTTAAGGACTAAGATTCTAACAACGATCAGATAAATAAAAAAAAAGGAAACTGAAAGAAGATATGAATCAAATATGAACAAAATTAATTTCGAGAAAGAAGAGGTGTACCAGCGGTGCCGTGATCTGCCGGCGAGTGGAGAGCGGTGGCGCCGTGGTTGTGAGTTTTGACGGCAGCGGCGGCAGCTGTATTTAAATTTAAAATAGGAACGATAAAAGAGAGGGAAAGGAAAAAACTAAAGAGAGGAACCGGGCAACTGCTTGCGATTTGCGATTATTTGACTGTTGTATAATGATGGGAAGTTGGGTCAGAACAAGTGAACATTTTTTTTTTAAATAAAAAATAAAAATATCATGGACAATATACAGCTTTTAATTTTTAAGAAATCTTTAAAAAAATTTGAAAGTATGGTCAAATAATGTTCTAATCCTATCATTTATCAATTAATATTTTGTTGTTGTCGTTTTTGTTTAGTTTTAGTGATCAGGAGTTTTAAAATCTATCTGTGTATTATTCTATTATATTATATTAAAATAAATTTTTTGCATTTGATGATAAAACTTATATAGTATATTTTTGAATATATTTTTAATTTATTAAACTAAATCAATTATATTAATTATTTATA
>NC_029793.2:4397901-4398608 GCF_000816755.2 Arachis ipaensis | reverse complement strand
TGATATACCTTAACATTATAAATTTTGGTATTTTTTAAAGCCGTAAAAGATACATAAATAAAAAAATTTGTTAACACAAATCCGAGGTTTCAAATACAAAATTCAAAAAGTCCGAATTTAAAAAAAAAAAACACCACAACAATCTACAATTCAAAAAAATATCATTAATAATCTAATATCAAAAATAAAAAAAATTTCTTTATAGCATCGTCTTTTTTTTTTCCGTTCGTTGGTAATCCTTTCTTATCTTTTGAATTAAATTTTGAACGGAGTAAATTTTTTTTTTTTAATAATTGTCTCTCAAATACTATTATATATGAATCACTAATTTTTTATCCATTTTATTTCCTTTTATTAGACTTTGTTCTGGATTTTTTAATGAACAAAATGACTTTGAACCTCATCTCTAGCGAATATTTTTGAATAAACTTAATAATATTTAAGTATGTGTTAGTTAATTTTAGGGTTCAATCCCTCATATAATTAGGTGTTCAATCCCTCAGATTCAGCCGATTTAAAATTAATTCGTCCATCTAATCTAATTTAAATAAAAAAATCGAGTAAAATTGTATAATTTAGATTTGATTGAATTTATTTTTGACAAATACATAAATTAGATTAACTTTTGAATTTACTTCTTAAAACTAATTCAAATTGCAAAATATAATATAACATTATTATTTTATTATTATATTTAAAATTTTAAT
>NC_029793.2:4396583-4397597 GCF_000816755.2 Arachis ipaensis | reverse complement strand
TAGAAGAATGCTGCCAATGAGTAATAGCTCAAATGGCATAGTTTTCCCATACTTAATTAAGAGGTTGTGTGTTCGAGTCTCTTATCTTTGATAAAAAAAAAAAAAGAATGCTAAAAAAAATTAACTAGGTTTATTATTTTTTACCATCAATCAACTATCAATATTTAAAAGTGTATGTTAAAATATATTGTTAAATTACTAAACTAAAAAAAATTAAGTTGATGACTAAAAATAATGACCAAAAATAACAATCTAATAATTTTGTAACATTTTATTTTAAGATATTTTTAAAATTTGTTATGACATTATTAGTTATTTAAGATTTGATATTGAGATTAATTATTATGTATATTTATCATTTTTTAATTTATAAAACTACAAATTTAATCCAATTCAAACCACTTGAAATAGATCAAATTTGATCAAAATGCAAAACAAAAATAATCCAATATTTTAATCCAAAATGTACCACAAGCAAAATTAATATTCGTATCTTACGTATTTTTGACTCTATAATCCAAATTGTACAGCAAAAACCTTAATTATAATGTTTTTTTTTTCTTACTTATATCATTATCACCCAACAACAAAGTTTCTCTCATGTTAAATTGCTTTGGTCCAATTCACTTTTAATACAAAACTTTGGATATAGGAGAGAAAATGAAAGGAAAGAAAATAAGAGGAAAGAAAATGAGAGGAGAGAAAATAGAAGGAAAAGTAGAGTTATTTGTGTGTTGTTTAGATGAAGAGAAAATTGATGGAAAGAAAATAGAGAGAAATTTTTCTTTTGTTTGGATGAAAAGAAAAGTGAGAAGAAAGAAAATCTAATGGTATAAAATTACATTCATACGCTTATAATAAAATAAAATATAAATATTTTTATTTATTTATATTTTATTATATTTTATAAATATTTAAAATATTATAATTTTATCTAATACAGATATAATGTTTAAATTTAAATCTCTATTATAATAATATATTAAAATTATTAAAATTAAATTTATATTGACA
>NC_029793.2:4389111-4396456 GCF_000816755.2 Arachis ipaensis | reverse complement strand
TTTAATTTAAATTATTTATCTAATACATATATAATATTTAAATATGAATTTCTATTATAATAATGTATTAAAACTATTAAAATTAAGGGCAATTTACATAAATAAATTTTTTGCCCTTTAAATTTACGCAATTGCATTCTTTCAAATAAGAAGACGCAAATACATTGTTTCATATATCTATAGAAACTGCTACTAGCAGTAGCAGTTTACGGGAAACACATAATCCGCTATAGCTAGTCGCGGATTACATGTAAATGGGGGAACACAAAAACCGCTAGAGGCTGCCGCGGTTTCTGTTCAAATTGGGTTGTGCATAAACCGCTACTGGCAGTAGCGGTTTATGTGTATTGGGACATGTGCGTAAACCGCTGGAGGCAGCAGTGGTTTACGTTGAGTATGTGTGAGCGTGGCTGCCTATATAAACTCCTCAAAGGCTAAAGGTGGAGGAAGAGTGTTATTTCTCACAAATGGATGGTGAGGAAAGTTTTGTGGCTCTAGTCCACTGCTCAGGAAAAATTCAAAAGAGCAAAAGGCATGGTGTAAAATTTACGGATAGAGAATCGTTTAGTATTTTTATCCGGTCTTCGAGTACGTTGGCAGAGATTAAGCTCAGCATATTACAGAAGCTCGGTGCTTGTGGGACGAAGTGGGTAAAAAAGTTGTTTTACAAGATTCTCATTGCCGTTGTGTCAGCTGGTGTGAGATATGAGACCTTTGTGATAGGGCCCGATGAAGACCTACAGGTCTTGTTTCACTGCAGGCATAGTTTTTCGGAGGTGATGAGAATACCGGAGCTGCTTGCGAAGTTGGAATATGGTGTCGACAGCCCCGGGGCATCGACACCGAATCCTCAGTCAACGACGGTGGGTGGTGCCTCGACATCGATGCATGTGGTAGCAGCGGTAGTTCTGAATCCTGATCCTCAACGTGTTGCGGCTGTTCATGCTGGTGTGCCTCCTGTTGTGCCTGATTTTGAATTTGAGGCCGGACCGGATCGAGTTGAGAATGCGATGCGGGACGATGATTCGGATGACAAGCCGGTCGCAATTGGTGGGGACAGTGATGATGATATTCCGAGCGGTACACCTACACCTCATGGAGGTTCCGGTTATGGCACACAACAGTATCCTCCGCACCTGTCATCGTTGAACTTGGAAGCTATCGGCCAACACCAGAATGTAGAGGCAACCTTTGTGGTCCAGGGTATGCATGATGCGAATCCTTTAATGGAATTTCAGATTGGTCAATCGTTCCAGAGTAAGGAGGAAGTTGTGCTGAGTGTAAAAGATTACAGCGTTCGGCGTGGAGTTGAGTACAAAGTTATGCAATCATACCATCTGAAATACCAAGGAATATGCAAGGAGTTTGGTAACGGGTGCGCGTGGTTGATTCGTATCACACTGCAAAAACGGAAGAGCACATGGGAGGTTAGGAGGTGCAATGGACCACACACGTGTATGGCCACATCAATATCGAGCGACCACAAACAGTTTGATTATCATGTCATATGTGTGAGGATCTTTCCATTGGTTAGAGTTGATGCGTCGGTTACGATTAAGGTGCTGCAAGAGGCAACATGTGGTTTCAGGCCTAGTTATAGGAAGGTGTGGTTGGCGAAGCAGAAGGCTGTAGCACAGATCTATGGCGACTGGGAGGAGTCCTGTGGTGATCTGCCCGCTAGATCCTTGGGGTCACATCTACCATGGACGGTTCCGTTGCTCTGCTGAAGACCTCCCCGGTTAGAGTGGGTGATCGGGTTGATGAATCTAGAGTCTACTTTCATCACATGTTCTGGACATTCCCTCCATGTATTGAGGCATTCCAACAATGTAAGCCGCTTGTCAGTATCGACAGAACACACCTGTATGGCAAGTATGGAGGGACGTTGTTGTTGGCGATTGCTCAAGATAGAAACTCGAATATATTGTCTGTTGCGTTTGCACTTGTGGAGGGGGAAAATGCAGAGTCTTGGGCATACTTTCTATCCAACCTTAGAAGACATGTTACTCCACAGGAAGGTATTCTCGTGATTTCTGATAGACATAACGGCATCAAGGCTGCACTGGAGGCACTAAATAGTCGTTGGCGACCTCCCCGTGCTTATCGGGCATTCTGTATTCGGCATGTTGCTGCAAATTTCGCCCTTACCTTCAAGGGGCAAGATGCAAGGTGGTGGCTGGTAAATGCCGCTTATGCGAAGATGGAAGCAGAATTTGACTATTGGTTTGATATAATGAGGACAGAGAACCTGGCCATGTGTGATTGGGCAAACAGGATGGAGTATGAGAGGTGGACACAGAACAAGGATGGGGGAGACGATATGGTCACATGACGACCAACATATATGAGTGCGTGAACTCTGTTTTGACGGGCACAAGAAATCTACCGATGACGTCCTTGGTGAAGTCAACCTATCTACGGCTAGCTGAGTTGTTTGTTATCTGGGGGCAGACGGCAGAGGCACAGTTAGGGTATGGGCACCAGTTTTTCCAGGCACTTGTTAAGGCCATTGAGCGGAACTTGAGGGATTCGAGGTGCTTCACGGTGACCCTGTTCGACAGGCATCAAGCTGAGTATACCGTGGCAGAGACTACCCCCACAGGCAAATTCTCGTTGGGTAGCTACCGACTTTCCCTAAGGGATCGCACATGCGACTGTGAATACTTCCAGGCACTGCACTACCCCTGTTGCCATGCCATCGCATGCTGTGCGCAGTCACGACTAGATTGGACCACTTACGTCGATGAAGTCTACAGCATGTCTGAGGTATTCAAGGTCTACCAGATGTCCTTTGCACCTTGTATTCCAGAGGGGCTTTGGCCCCCATATGACGGTCCAACTGTCATCCCCGACCCCAACATGAGACGGGCAAGAGAAGGACGACCACGGTCCACCCGCATCCGCAACAACATGGACGAAGCTGACACTAGTCGACCGAAGCAGTGTGGCCTGTGCAGGCAGCCCGTCACACCCGAAGGGGTTGCCCTCAGCGAGGTTCAACCAGCGAGATATAGGTTTAGATGGTTTAGTGACTTTGTATTAGGTTATGTGCCAGTTTAATTGTTATCAGTTTAGTGTTGGTCCTTATTATCATGTAATAGTTACCTTTAATTCAAGTAGTTCATTATCACTTTGCTATTTTGTATTAATGTACTCGGGTCTAAATCAATTCGACGAATCAAAGAAAATCGACTTCCATTATACAAATTTTCATATAGTCATCAATATAAATATAACATTAGCCATATAGAAGTAAATGAAGATCCCATCATACAGTCATCCATAATATGTAAACATAAAATCACTAACAAGTAGCTAAATCACATATGCAAAATAAAAATACAACACAACAGACTAATCATCACCATCATCCTGGGCGGAGGCATCAAAAGGACCAAGCAGATGAGATCCCGTCCCACATCGAGGAGGATGCCTCACTCTAGTCGGTCGGGCCGCCTCCTGTGCAGTGTCATCAACTGGACGATCTAATCCAAATGCAGACTGGGGCGTCCCTTCCATGGTGAACCAAGTATCCAACGGGCTACCTGCAGGCTCATTAAGGTCCACCACATACTATCTCTGGTAGTCCGGTGGCTGGAACTCCGGTGTCTGGGCCTGCATCTCTGTCATATGTGGGTGGTAAGCTGGGGTATCCAACTGCATATCCGGCATCCGCCAGGTTGGTCACATTTTTGTTCGCAACTCGACACATGCATCGATACAACCACGCCAAAGCGGCCGACCCCCAGCTATACCTCCCCATGTCATCAAGATTCACCACAAATGGCAACCACCGTATATGTACCCGGTTCACACTCTTGGCTCCAAATAACTGAGTGGATAACAACATCATGATGTAGGCACGTGTGTAAATGCCAACAGTGTCCTCGGTCGCATCTGCTGGTAACACCCTAAACCTCTTGTGGAACCATGTAAAGTGGACTGTCATCTGCTTGACCTTATTCGGTGGTGGCAGCTCAACGAATAGATCCTGAAACTACTCCCAAGCTAGTCGGCCACCCTCCATGAATTTCTCAAACTCACCAAGGCAATCACTCACGGCCTCTCCATCGATAGGCAACCCTAACTGAAACGCCACATCTTGCAATGTCATTGTGCACTCTCCGAAAGGCATATGAAAGGTGTGCGTCTCAGGACACTACCTCTCAACGAACGCACTGACCAAGGGCTCGTCCAACCAGAACCAGTGGCTGTTTAACCTGGCCAAGTGGTACAATCCAGCCCTCTCTAAATACGGGATGATCCATTCATGCATGGGCATATTTTGTTGCCATCTCACACTGTAGATATACCTAGTTGGCTGCACACAACATGAAAGATATACACGAAACAATTAAATTATACTATCCACAACGAATCTCCCTATCTAATAATAACAAATCGCTTAAACCATCGACGAACAAGAAAACAATAAAACAATTAAATTATTAACCTATTAGTCAATCGTCAAATCAAATTAAAACTTCATATTATAAAAAATATAATATAATAATAAATATAATAAATAACATTCAAACTTTAGAAGATCCAAATCCAAACATAATACAATAGTAAACATAACATAACACTAAATATAATAAATAACAGCCACAATTATAAAAATATAATAATAGAGAATATAATACTTCATATCATAAAAATATAATAACCAAAATAAAATAAATAACAAGCACAATTATAAAATTTTGTCAAGTTAAAACAAAAAAATTAAAAAGAAAATAATTGTAAAAAATAAAAAAGGATAAATAATAAAAAAGGGACTCATATGAGCATAAACAATAAGAATTCCAAAAAAAAAAAAATCAATAACACAAAGAATAAGATTGATAAAAAGAGAAATAAATTCAGTTAATTAATCATATTTGAAAATTAAGGAAACAAAAATCGCTACCCAAATCGATTCGTATGTACAACTCTACTACATTCTACATCCTAACATGCAAAGCCTAATTTCAAACTATAAGGATTAAACTATAAATTCTAGTTCCTCTACCTTACATACCATTTTTCCAATTAACAAATGCTAATGCTAAAGAAAAAATATAACTGACCTCGTCACCAATGGCACCGATAATATGGGCAACACCGTTCAGTCGGTATAAGATCTATTCGTTTGTCGTGATATCCAACTGGAGGTCGGCACTCGGATACCTCGGACCCGCTCTCAAGTTGCTCTGACCTCTAGAATTTCCTCTCTAAACAACCTCAAAATGACTCGAAATGATGAGTAATCTGCGGCTGCCTTCCACGGTTTATATAGGCATGCACTCTACACATAAACTGTTGTTGTTTCTAGCGGTTTACGCACGTGTCCCAATACACATAAACCGCTACTGCCAGTAGCGGTTTATGACCAAGCATCAATAAACAGAAACCGCAACAGCCTCTAGCAGTTTCTGTGTTTTCCCATTTACATGTAATCCGCGGTTGGCTATAGCGGATTATGTGTTTTCTGTAAACCGCTACTGCCATTAGCAGTTTCTATAAATATATGAAATTGCGTCTTCATGTTTGAAAGAATACAATTGCGTAAATTTGAAGGACAAACAATTTATTTATGTAAATTGTCCTAAAATTAAATTGATATTGATAATTATTAATAATAATAGAACTATTAGTAATATTGTAAATATACAAAAAAAATAACATTTTCCTTGTTTTCTTGCTTGTAATGGATGAAAAATTTTTTTGATGAGACCCACACCAAAAATTTCCTTCCTTTCTATTTTCTTTATCAACCAAACAAAGGAAAATAAAATTTTTCACTCATTTTCCTTCCATCATTTTTCTTTCCTCTTATTTTTCCTTAAATCAAACATAGTATAAATGAACTTAAAAATTTTACTCTCGAAAAACAAATAAATATCTACAAATTCACCTATCAATATTGTTCAAATATAAATATTTGATGAGATAAAATCTTAATATAAATATTTCAATTTAATCTTAAACTTTATGTATTGCAACCGACGAATAATTTTTCTATTTTAAAAGCATACAAAATATATACAATATCAAAAATATTATGTACATATAAAAAATTAATCACTATACATATATATATATATAGTTTATTAACTCATTTTTAACATAGCTAATTTTTTGTGAATATGTAACAGTTATAAAACATATATAAATATATGTAATTTGTAACAACTAACTTAGTATCTAATTTATAATATTTATAAAATATGTTCTGGGAAAAGAAAACTTCTGTTAATCTTTGAATTGTTTAGTTGTGCTTCTAAAAACCAGTTAGAGCAGAATAGAAAATAAAAGGTTTCTTTTAATTAATATGAGCAACAAGCAAACAAACTAAATAAAAAAATGAAAAATGACCTCTAACTCTTTTTTCAAAACAAGTGCATCAAAAAAACATTTCTGTTATAAAATAACTAAATAAGAAAGATAAAATAAAGAAATATAAATGAAAGACGCTAGTATTAATATTCACTAATATTAATATCATCCTACCGTAATAACTATGATTTATATATTAATACTATATTTGTAATATGAAGAGAAAGAAAAGCTTCGTAGAGAGAGAGGAAAAATGCTTTTATTGATGTGTGTATTTGCCTGAGGCTTAGAGTCCTATTTATATGCATACAGGAAGGTAACTTTTTCAACCTTATTAAATATATTCTCTCTTGAGAATGTGAGCTTCACATGGGAATGGGCATCCACGTCCCATTCTTATCACAACACTCCCCCTTAGATGCTCATTTAGGATAATTGCCTCGTTAAAACTTTACTAAAGAAAAACCCAGTGGGAAAAAAAAAAAACCTTAGTGAAGGAAAAAGAGTACAATAATATCCTTTGTGACGGGGACTGCCTCATTAAAAACCTTGTCAAGAAAAACCCAATGGGAAAAAACCTGACCAAGGGAAAAAGAGTACAGTCTCCCCCTCATGCCGACATCATTTAATGTCTCGAAATCGGCGCATCCCAATCTCATGTACCAATCTTTCAAAGGAGGATTTTGAGAGTGACTTTGTAAATAAATCTGCCAGATTATCACTTGAGCGGATCTGTTGGATATCAATTGTCCCTTGATTTTGAAGATAATGAGCGAAGAAGAATTTGAGAGAAATATGCTTTGTTCTATCACCTTTGATGTATCCGCCTTTAAGTTGAGCAATGCATGCTGTATTATCTTCAAACAGGACAGTTGGAGCTATCTTATGATCAATCAGTCCACATGATGACAGAATAGATTGAATCAGACTCTTCAGCCAAAAACACTCGCGACTAGCTTCATGAATCGCCAGTATTTCAGCATGAGTAGAGGATGTTGCAGCAATCGTCTGTTTTGTGGACCTC
>NC_029793.2:4380181-4387981 GCF_000816755.2 Arachis ipaensis | reverse complement strand
TCCACATCCAAAGATCTTACGATCATTGGGGTACTTAATGGATGTGACTTATCTATATAAAATCTCTTCAAGATCTTTTCTGTGTATGTTGTTTGATGAATAAAGATCCCACCTTTTATATGCTCGATCTGCAGGCCAAGACAAAACTTAGTCTTTCCAAGATCTTTCATCTCAAACTCTTCTTTTAGAGTTTTTATAATTGTTGGAATCTCTTCAGGAGTCCCAATGATATTTAAATTATCAACATACACAGCAATTATAATGAATCTAGATGCGGTTTTCTTTATGAAAACACATGGATAGATATCATCATTCTTGAATTCATTTTTGGCCAGATACTCAGTAAGACGATTATACCACATTCGTCCAGATTGCTTTAGACCATATAAATATCTTTACAATTTAACTGAGTATAACCCTTACGAATATTCACTGGATCGTTTAGATATCTTTAGTCCTTCAAGAACTTTCATATAGATATCCCGATCTAATGAGCCGTATAAATAGGCTGTTACCACATCCATTAAATGCATATGCAGTTTATGATATGCAGATAAACTGGCCAAATAACGCAATATTATCGCATCCACTACTGGGGAATATGTTTCTTCATAATCTATATCGGGCCTTTGTGAAAAACCTTGTGCCACAAGTCGGGCTTTGTAGCGCACAACTTCATTTTTCTCATTTTGTTTTCTCACAAATACCCATCGATATTCAACAGGTTTTACATCTTCAGGTGTACGGACTACAGGTCCGAAGACTTCACATTTTGCAAGTGAGTCTAATTCAGCCTTCATGGCTTCTTTCCATTTTGGCCAATCATTCCTTTGTCGACATTCTTCGACTGATCTTGGCTCAAGATCCTTACTTTCATGCATGATATTTAATGCCACATTATATGCAAATATTTCATTGACAGTTGTCTTATTTCGGTCCCATTTCTCTCCTGTAAAGACATAATTTATCGAGATCTCATCATTTTCATAATTTTCAGGTACCTGAACGTCTTCTAGCGTTATATCAGAATTTTGGACAACTGCAGGTGTCTTTACAATGTCTTTTTCAACAGGAATAGTATTTACCTCTTTTCTCTTTCGAGGATTTTTATCTTTGGAACCGACAGGCCTGCCACGCTTCTGGCGTGTATTTGCTTCGGTGGTAATTTGTCCAACTGGGACATCAATTCGAATTGGGACATTTTTCGCTAGTATATACGACTTGTTTATCCTATTTGTATCGGAAAATGCATCAGGCAATTCATTTGCTATTCTTTGCAAATGTATAATCTTTTGAACTTCTAGTTCATATTGCCCTGATCGAGGATCTAAATGTATCAACGATGATGCATTCCAATTAAGTTCCTTTTCAGGAAGCTTATTCTCTCCCCCTAATGTTGGAAATTTTGATTCATCAAAATGACAATCCGCAAACTGGGCTTTAAATACATCTCCCGTTTGTATCTCAAGACACCTCACTATAGAGGGAGAATCATATCCAACATATATCCCCAATTTTCTTTGGGGTTCCATTTTGGTGCGATTAGGTGGTGCAATGGGAACATATATCGCACACCCAAATATTCTTAAATGGGAGACATTTGGCTGCTGGCCAAAAGCTAATTGCATAGGAGAGAACTGATGGTAACTCGTTGGCCTCAAATGAATAAGTGCTGCGGCATGTAAAATAGCATGCCCCAAACCGAGGTTGGGAGATTTGTTCTCATAAGCAAGGGTCTAGCAATTAATTGGAGGCGCTTAATAAGTGATTTTGCTAACCCATTTTGTGTGTGAACATAAGCTACTGGATGTTCAACACTTATTCCATTAGCCATTCAATAAGCATCAAAAGCTTGGGAAGTAAATTCACCAGCATTATCAAGACGAATTGCTTTAATTGAATTTTCTGGAAATTGTACTTTTAATAGAATAATTTGAGCCAGTAATATCGCAAACACCAGGTTGCAAGAAGATAATAAGCACACATGAGACCATCTCAAAGATGCGTCTATCAGGACCATAAAATATCTAAAAGATCCACATGGTGGATGAATAGGTCCACATATATCACCTTGAATCCTTTCTAGGAATTCAGGGGACTCAAATCCAATCTTTACTGGTGATGACCTTAAAATTAACTTCCCTTGAGAACATGCAGCACAACAAAATTCACTAGATTTAAGAATCTTCTAGTTCTTTAGTGAATGTCCATGAGAGTTTTCAATAATTCTCCTCATCATGGTTGTTCCCGAGACCCAATCTATCATGCCAAGTTATGAATTCATTTGGGCTAGTAAACTTCTGGTTTACAATGGCATGTGAGTCAATTGCACTAATCTTTGTATAATATAACCCAGATGAAAGTGAGGGCAACTTTTCTAATATAACTTTCTCATTTGAATCATGAGTTGTGATACATAAGTACTCATGATTTCCCTCATTCATAGTCTCAACATGATATCCATTTCGGCGAATATCTTTTAAACTCAACAAGTTCCTCAGGGACTTGGTAGATAATAGTGCATTATTTATTACAAATTTTGTTCATTCAGGCTTTAGAATCCTTAAAGAAATTAGATACATCATAAGGAGTGGTGGAATTTTCATCATTTGAAACAAAATTTGTTTCCTTTTTTTGTCATCTCTTTTCAAGGATGCTTGATAAAGATCAACTAGGTGCCTTGGGGTACGACAGGTACGTGACCAATGGCCCTTTCCACCACAACGGAAGCATTTATCCTCAATTGATATACTTTGCCCATTATTTCTTTCTTTATCCCACTTCACGTGAGATCTTTCTTGTGAACATAATTTCTTTTCTTTCCATAATTTTTCTTGTTATCAAAATCTTGCCATTTACCTCTTCTGGGGTTATAATTTGCCGCATTTGCTTCAGGAAATGGGGCGGCGCCAGCTGGGCGCACTTCATGATTTCTTAAGAGCATCTCATTGTTGTGTTCAGCAACAAGAAAGCAAGAGCTCAAAAAAAATTTTAAATTCTTTTTCTTGATACTGCTGCTGCAGGAACACATTCGAGGCATGGAAGGTCAAAAAAATTTTCTCTAACATATCGGGCTTGAGGAAGTATCACATGATTGTACCTTTCTTCAAGGTCTTTCCACAGATCTGCAGGATCTTTTAATGTGGGATATTCATTTTTCAATCATACTTCAAGATGATGACGAAGAAAAATCATGGATTTGACTTTATCCTTTTGGGATGTATTATTTTTAGCCTTAATGGTATCTTCAAGATCCATTGAATCAAGATGGATTTTAGCATATAGTATCCAGATATATCAAAAGCATTATATTCAAGATGAAAGAGTTTCGATATAATAAAAATTTGTTACCTGGAATCTTCTTAAAATTTTGTTAGAGTTTCGTGCTGATAACGTGTTATAAAATAACTAAATAAGAAAGATAAAATAAAGAAATATAAATGAAAGACGCTAGTATTAATATTCACTAATATTAATATCATCCTACCGTAATAACTATGATTTATATATTAATACTATATTTGTAATATGAAGAGAAAGAAAAGCTTCGTAGAGAGAGAGGAAAAATACTTTTATTGATGTGTGTGCTTTTATTGATGTGTGTATTTGCCTGAGGCTGAGTCCTATTTCTATTTATATGCATACAGGAAGGTAACTTTTTCAACCTTATTAAATATATTCTCTCTTGAGAATGTGAGCTTCACATGGGAATGGGCATCCACGTCCCATTCTTATCACAACAATTTCGTTGGAGAAAATAAATGATCTCACCAATTCTCGAAAACATAGTATAAGAACAAATAAAAAGATAAAAATAATTATGAATTGCCCAATAAATTAAGCAAAAAAAAAAAGACTACAAAAAAGTGAAAAATAAAAACATGATCCATGCATCCAAAATCGTTCTGCAGTTGATCAGAGTGTAGAGTTTTTAACTTGCCATAACCTGCATCACAAATCCATATATGCAACTCTCAAAGCATTAAAGAGCATATATAAATTTCCAAGGATAAGAAGAGACTAAAAAAAAAGACTTTTTAAGGATGAATTCGAGAAATGAAAATACTTTCCAATATCAAAGTTAGCAAATCCAAACCACAGATACTATGTTCATTATTTCTGAAGGAACAGGGCATCAAACAAATTTATTCATAAGCATCAACAAATATTTTAATAATTTAGGTGGAACACTGGCCTAAACCCTAAAATTGACTCAACAAATACACAACTTAAATAATTTTGAAACTTTTAAGCCTCTATCTAACATGATATTTTGTCAACAGCTTTGATCAACGAATAACAGAGAATAGAGATAGTGGGAGTTCATACCATGTTAAATGGAATTATGGCCAAATATTTAGCTGACATGTTGTAGAGCCCCTTGGTATAGCATATAATTCAGCATATAATTCCCTGACAAATTCGTACTTTGTCTCTTGATCGAAATCAGGTTCAATAGAAATTGTCACTGTCTTCAAAACAAGTCCTTTTTGTAAAAGATATACAATAAATTCACGCTCATCTGCAGTGTCCTCATATGCTCTAAACTCAACACTCTTGAGATGTGATGTCACACAATTGGGAACCATGGTTGGTGGTGTTGGCCCATGATACTCCATCGTGTAAGAATCAAATCCCTGATCACAGGAAACAACACTTATCAATATATGCAGGCAAACAACAAAAAGAAATAGAGACACTAGTTTTAAGTTTTAAATTGAAATGTACTCATACCGGCCAAATACCAACTACAAGACCTTCAAGTACATGACAATTATGAAGGAAGTTTAGCATGAAGTTTGTGTTGAAACATGGAACATCAACCTCTAGATTGACCAAGCGGTGAAATTCTGGAAACTCGAAAGCTGGAGCACTAAATAAGCACTGTATAAAAGATAACTAGATATCAAATATAATTCCTAATTCGCAATTATAGTTATAAATTCAAATTATCGATTTACATCAAACATTTAGCTTGAGGAATCATAGGACTATGATAAGCATGTTACCCGTGTTGTGTAATATCTCAATGCCAACAATTTTGTTTCGCGGAGTGCCCGGAGAAGGTCGGGCACCCAAGCGCCATGCTCAACACGTGCATTATCAATATCAAGATGTGCCTCCACCATGTTAGGGAAACTGCTAAACGAAACCTGTAGCTCTGAGTTCTTTGGGATGGTTATTTTGATATTGAGGTATTCAAGAGAAGGCGTGTCTATCACACGATGGTAAATCTCATCAAGCACGATAGTGTCATCTTCAAAGGTTAAACTTTTCAATGTCCGAGGCATCTGGATTGTAGGTACATAAACATTACGAGCATCTGGGGTATTGTTCGCGAGAAAGAGCGTAAGATTTTCAAGAACAGGGCAGCCAGATAAAAGCTTGTTGGGGTGCACATAGGGGATAAACAACTTTAGCTTTAGGTTCTTGAGGGATGGAAGATAAACATTTGGAAACTCTCGACCACAATTCAAAGAAATTTCACGTTTCAAAACAAGGGACTTGAGTAATGGACAAGTGAATATGGCTTCAGGCAACTTGAGTCCAAACCTTCCATTTACATGAAGGTTGAGATATAGTTCCTGGAGATGGGGGCCAAATGACGGCATCAAGCCATGTTAAGATGAGATCCGTTGAATTCGTTTCGCAATTAAGGCGGAACTTTTCGATGGAGTAATCTGCATTGCGCTGAGTTAGAATAGCATTGACGTAAGAATCAAATGGATCTTCATCCCGAAAGTGTCTATCATCTATGTCAATGACTTGGAGATCCTTCCAAACGTGGCGCCATCTGCGAGAGAGGACGCTGGTGGATCCAGCTTGTTTTGTTGGGAGGTATGAGAGAATTTCGCAAAGGATATAGTTCGGTAAGCAACTGATCCTATCCATGTTGATTCTTTTGCCTTCTGTCAATTTTGTATCTGGAGAGAGGGTTAGAGTTTGAGCTAGGGTTAGGGTTACAATTTAGGAGAAATGAAGGAATCAATCTTTTGAATCAATTTAACTCTTGGTTGGTTACGCTTAAAGGACTAAGATTCTAACAATGATCAGATAAACTTACATATGAATCAAATATGAACAAAATCAACTACGAGAAACAAGAGGTGTACCAACAGAGGAAGCTGCCGGCGAGTGGAGAGCGGTGGGGCCGTGGTGCTGAGTTTTGACGGCAGCAGTAGCAGCTGTATTTAAAATTTAAAATGAGAAGTATAAATAAAAGAGGGCGAAAACTAGAGACAGGAACCGCGCAACTGGCTTGCGATTTGCTATGATAAGCGACGACTGACGAGTGAAGTCGGGTAAGAAGTAAAGATTTTATTTTATTTTTTTTTAAGTTAAAGAATATCTTTGTTTGTCTCTTTATCAAAAGTTTTAAAATATCTTAAATTTGGTTTATTTTTATTTTATTTTAAAAAAATTTTGTTTCCATCGTACAATTCATAATTTTTTATAATGTTTTTCATATACTCATTCTATTATATTATTCTTTTGATAATTTATTAATTGTTATTACTCTAAGTTATTCTTATCGTCTAATATTCCAGTTCGATTGTATTTTGCCACAATCGTTTACAATGCATCACATCCATGAAATACCTCATCGAGTTATTTTCGCTGATTCGGGTTCCAACTATATGGATGTAAGCGTCCAAAGAAGGGCAATAATCTCTACTTTTCCGAAGGATGGTTTGATCTACTCACCTATTATGACCAACCTAATGGAATGTGGTTAAAATTAGCTTTATTGGGAGGAACTCGATTTTTGATTGAGTAATTGTTTCCACGGAACTTTATAGGGCAAGTTCAAGTTCCATCCCCTCCATGCTTTTTACGTCTGCCCGAAAATCTTTAAAGTGGAGCACATAATGAGATTGAATTCCCTCAGTTTAAGTTCAATTTTGCTAAATTCGTGACAAACTCGGATATACAATTTCAACGTTGGTAATATATTTAAATTTTCTTATTTTAAACTTTTCGTTATTAGAATAATTTTATAACATATTGTGATTTTTTTCAGAAATTATCGGCTTTCTTTTGCATGCATGCAAAGCCATTGCGGGGAATAAGGATTAGTTTGGTTTCTCGGTGTGGCAATTATATACCTTGCCACAATGCGTGGATAGCGGATGATGAAGCTTATTTAACATGAGGATGGTCTGAATTTGTACGAATTTTAAATGTTCAAACTTACGATATTGTTTCAGTTGGTTGTCGTTACGAGAATGACTCTATTCTATACGTGACTAAGGACTAGAATGGAATCAATATTGTTTAAGTAATTTGGTTTTAATATTAGTATTTGATTAAATTAGTATTAGAGAATTTTAAATTATTGTCTCAATTTATATATTATGAGTATTTTTTGTGGATGTGCTATTTTTAAATACTTTAATAAAATAAAGTACTGTCCGATATATTTAAGTTTATTTTTATCCTTTATTTCTTTAATTGTAATTTCATTATATTCGAAAAAATCTCTACCTAAACATATAGTAAATCGTTGACCTAAACACAATTTTTTTACCGATAAAAACAAATTTTATCTAAAAAAAATAATAAAACGTGTATCTTTTGATGATATATACAAAGTGTAATAGAAATAAAGTAAATATTATGTCATAATAATATCTTTAATTGCATTATAATTAGCTCATGAATAATGTATGATTATATTATTTTGGAAAAATATTTTCATTATAATTATATTAAATTAATATTTAATATATTATTAAACTAATTATCAATTAATGATATTTTTATTTTAATAATAATAATAATAATAATAATAATAATAGT
>NC_029793.2:4363783-4367787 GCF_000816755.2 Arachis ipaensis | reverse complement strand
TATTTTTATTGAATTAATTATAACAACTGATACAAGATAATAATATAGGAATAACTTAATTATAGCAAGAATTTTCATTAAAATAATTGACTAATAATTTGAATATAATTAATATAGTTAAATTGATATAATCGATGTGATTGAGAGTATATGACAATTATAGCAATTATATCAATTTCAAGCATAATTAACATTACTTCATAATAATAATTCACGTGACTAATAACCTATTATGCAATAATAATAATAATAATAATAATAATAATAATAATAATAATAATAATAATAATAATAGTTTCGACTTCATAGAATTGATATATGCCAATATAGTTCTAATCAGTATATAATAATAATAATATTATATGGATATAAGATTAATTAGTTAACTAATTAAATTTAGATTATGGAATTTAATTTCTCAACCAAATTTCTAATCATTAGTGATTTTATTTTTTACATTTACAGTAAATTTTGACTATAAAAAGAAAAAAAAAATAGTTTTGATTGTTTGCTATTTTATTTATTTACAGTTATAATTAAAATTGATATAATTATAGTAAGTCTCTATAATTATAGCAATATAAACCTGCTTCATATATAGCAATAATATTATACATATTTATATATCTCCTGTTTTATCTCTTTTCTCAAAATTTTGTCATATAATTAATGTGGGCAATATAATATACTGTATATATTTAGCAGGTGTCTCTATTTATATAATTTTTTTTCAATAGTAGCAAGTATCCCATTAAAAATCCATATCCTTTGCAATTAGTATATATATAAGTCGTATTAGTCAATTGTTTTAATTATTTATCATCTATAAAATTCGTATCTCATTCATATTTCTTTTTTTCTTTACTATTTTCTATACCTAATGGCTACAAGCTATGATTCTATCAATAGTATTACTTATAGTAGATTATGTAATGAAAATGTTTGAAAAAAAAGGCAAGGATTAAAGTTAATTTGGCTTTTTATTTAGAGCGTTTTTCAATTTTTTTAGTCTAATAAGCCAAAACTATTCAATTATGAATAGTCACTTCTATCTTATTTTAAATCACTAACTAATTAAAATTATTAAAATTTAATAATACAATTCTGTTTTATATTTTTATATTTAGTCCAATCCATCTAAGTTATATAATAATCACTTCAATTTTTATATTTTATAATGTAATACTACATACAGTAATAGTAAAATAACATAGTAAATTGTCATGTTTTAATATTAAATATAAAATTAATACGTAAAAAAATCTACTTAATATACTAAAACTGGATTTTTTTCAACTAATGAAAGTGAGGTGTCAATTCCTCATGAATTTATTTTTCCTCCAAAATAAAAGTATTATTCTCTCTTCTAAATTTATTTTATAAAAATATCTTTATTATAATTATATTATAATTAATATTTAATGAAAATAGTAAATTTTTACAATTATTTATCATTTAGAGAATTCATAATTTAGACATTGTTCTTTTTCTAAATTTTATTTTTCATACCTAATAGCGGCTAGCTACGATTCTATCAATAGTATTATTTATGGTAGATTATGTGATGAAAAAGTTTAGAAAATAAAAACAATAATTATAAGGTTATGGAAAGTCTCATCCAAATTTGATAAGAGCAAGACGACTTACATAGAAATGGTTCTAATGGATGTTAAAGTTAGTTGATTATTTTTCATGATTCTTTCAACTGATGTTAGGTCCAATTTATAAATATTTTTTGTTCGTATTTTAAATTTATTTAATAAGTAAACCATTGCAATCAAAGACAATGCCATTTAATAACTTTGTAATTACTAATAGTTTTTATATTTAATTTGTTTTACATTGTGATAAAATTCATTCTTCAATCAAGAATTATTTGGCAAAGATGTTTGAGAATGAACTGATTGAGGAAAAGGTCTATATCTTCTCAGATTTTGTAATTGAGGAATCAAGTGAAATTTATATTCCGACTACACACGTATGTAGAATAACTTTTAAGAAGGAGTCACGTATAATAGATACGGTTGATGCCAATTTTCTTGCTTATGCTGATATATTGAAACAAACAAATGAACAATCCAACTTATTTGGTACGTAATTAATTTGTATTAATCTACACAAAACTTTTTTTTTTTAATTTTTGAAAAGAAATTATATAATAGCATCATTTTATCAATAACATAAATTTTAATAGTTTATTTATGCAAATGTTTAAAATTGTATTGCAACTTTTTAAAGGTATATCTTTTTATTAATATATTGTTAGTTTTATCGTTTAATATAAAATAAATTGGTAAAATTTCTTTAATTTATAAGTGATTTATTATGTTATTCATTTATTTGTCCTTAATTTAATATTTTTATTTTTTTTTAATTAGATGTTATTGGACTATTGACCGAAAAAGAAGAGCTTATATCATGATAAAAAATAAGAAGAAGTGACCATTACATTGTGGTTGATCTTCATGATTTGGAGTATGTGAAATTTTAATATTTCACAATAAGGTTTTGTTTTGTAACAATTATCTATACATATGCAAAATATTTTATCTTTTTCATTATATATTACTACTTATTTCACTTAATTCTTGCTTTTATTTAGAAATAAAAAAAATAAGGTGCACACTGTGAAATCAATTTACAACTCAATTATTCAATTATCTATGTGATCACCAAACAACCGAATACATACTTATTCTCTAATTTGCAAAATTTAATAAAGATATTGGTAGGCATATTGGTTTAACTTTTTATTTAACATATTTGTTTATTTTATATTTGTAATCATATTATATCTATTTTTACGAATATATCTTTTTAAAAAATACTCTTAGTATTAGCATATGGTGTATTAAATAAATATTAGTAATTTTAAATTATTTATTATTTATTAGAGAACGTTGTGCATTCTCTAATAATTTGTTGTTCATTTTAAGCTGATTTTGATATGTTCTTACCTTACGGTAAAACAACATATAAAAATTTGTTGGTAAAAAGTATTACTAGGTTATTTATGGTCACATTAAGTATATATGTCTAATTTATTAAAAAAAATAAATTACTAAAATTGATTAATAATTATTTTAGAGTTGATATACTTAACACTAAATTAAGAAAAAACGAACAATGCATAACATGATACTTTTTTATTAGTCAAATTATTATAATTCAAATTAATTTTAATAAAACAACTTAATATTATAATTTCAATCTTATCATGTGCATGATACGGGTTATTATACTTATAGATAACAAGTAAACCAATTGATTTGATTAGCTGTCCTTTGAATTTAGGTGATTAGTTGAAAAAAAAAACTTTTATTCTTTGAATTGTTTTAATTGTGCTTCTAAAAACCAGTTATAGTAGAAAATAAAAAGTTTCTTTTAATTAATATGACCAACAAGTAAACCAATACCAAAGCAACAAACTAAATTTAAAAAAAAATTGAAAAATTACCTCTACATCATCTTGCAAAATAAGTGCATCGAAAAAGCATTTCGTTGGAGAAAATAAATGATCTTCAATTCTCAAAAACATAGTATAAGAACAAATGAAAAGATAAAAACAATTATGAATTTCTCAATAAATTAAGCAAAAAAAGAGACTCATAGAAAAGTAAAAAATAAAAACATGATTCATATCCGAGTCATGCATCCAAAATGGTTTTGCAGTTGACCATGGGGTGTGTTTGGTAAAAACGTTGGAAGCACAAGAACGCATTCAATCTTTTTTAATGCTGTAATTTTTGTTTGGCTAATTTTTTTCTTCTGAACGCGAACATGATTCTTCCGTTCACCAGAAACAAACAAATTGTAGCTTTTGCGTTTAGTTTCTACGTTCACTTCATAAATTAAAAAATTAATTGGCATTCCACCAAATTTGCCATCCGATCTCATCTACAATAAAAAATACCAAAAATAATCATTAGAATTCTTGAATTTTTTTCATAGTTATGCTTCATAAACAAATATTTTTTTAATATTATTATTAATACTTTTTGTTA
>NC_029793.2:4361341-4362930 GCF_000816755.2 Arachis ipaensis | reverse complement strand
AAAAGAAGAGTATTAACAAATTATAATAAAAGAGTACTAATTTTCAATACATAAATTTAAATTCTTTTCAAAAGTAATTATAGTAAAAAAATATTAAAATAATATAAATTTGAATGATATAAATTCATGTACTTTTTAGTAATTTTTGTCTAAACGTAATTTTGAATAATGTAATCTAAAGAACATTCATTTTATTATAATCCATTTTGATACAAAATTACCAAGCATAAATCACGTTAACACCAACTCACTTTTTATCAAAATCAAATTTGTAAAATCAATTTTATACAAAATCTCGTTTGCAAACTCTAATCCAAACACACACATGCATATCGTAGAGCTTTTAACTTGCCATCAACCTGCATCACAAATCGATATATGCAACTCAAAGCATTAAACAGTTTATACAAAAAACGGAGTTTTTAAGGATGAATTCGATAAATGAAAATACTTGCCAATATCAAAGTTTGCGAATTCAAACCACCGAAACTATGTTCAAGTGCATAATTTTTCATAATTCAGGTGGAAAACTGGTCTAAAATTGACTCAACATTAAGGCTCTAATATGATCATTTTTTTGTCAACACCTTTAAGCAATGAACAATAGAGAAAATAGAGGGAGTGAGAGTTCATACCATGTTCAACAGGATTTTGGTCAATGAAATTTAGCTGACATGTTGTAGAGCCCCTTGGTATAGCAGATAATTCTTTGACAATATCGTACTTTGTCTCTTGGTCTAAATAAGAATTAAGATGAATTGTGACTCTCTTCAAAACAAGTCCTCTTTGTAAAAGATATTCAATAAATTCACGCTCATCTGCGGAGTTCTCATATTCTCTAAACTCAAAACTCTTGAGATGTGATGTCACACAATTCGAAACCATGGTTGGTGGTGCTGGCACAAAAAACTCTATCCGATGAAAATATTCACAATGCACAACACTCTGACCCCCAAAAAATAATAATAACACGTCTCAATAAACTCAAGAAAACAACAAAAACAGAAATAGAGACATTAGTTTTAAACTGAAATGTATTCATACCTTCAAAACATGAACCACGAGACCTTCAAGTACATGACAATTATGAAGGAAGTTTAGCAGGAAGTCTGTGTTGAAACATGGAACATCAAGCTCTAGATTGAGCAAACGGGGAAATTCCGGAAACTCGGAAGTTACACCATTAAATAAGCACTGTATAATAGATAAGTACACATTAATTATATTTCACAATTCATACTTACAGTTATTAATTCAAATTAGCTTGAGAAATAATGAATTATGAGTTTGAGTGCTATTAAGTTGTTAAAAAAATATTATATATTATTGTATAACTATAATTATAAAATAAAAAAATGATTAATAGTCAAATTAGTCCTTAAAAAATGATGTATTTTTTAAATTCGTCCTTAAAAGATTTTATAAATCAAATTAGTATTTCAAAGATTATAAATTAAACTGTATTTGTTCGTCAGTCATAATAATAACAATTTTTATCAACAATTGATGAAGCACATGACAACTAATATATTCAATTGGACATTAACTAAATATGTTCATGAAAATCTATCAATTTATTTAATTGAAAA
>NC_029793.2:4359000-4361335 GCF_000816755.2 Arachis ipaensis | reverse complement strand
TATGTTATCAATGAATAGAGTCATTAAACGACAAATATGATTATTTTTTTTTTAGGGATGAATTCAAAATATATCTCATTTTTCAAAAACTACCTAAGATATCGAAAAATAAAATTACTTCACTTTTTAAAAAAACTTACATAAAAATAAGATTTTTTCTAAAAATTCACCCGAATAAATCGTATCATAAGCATGTTACCTCTGTTGCGCAATGTTTCAATGCCAACAATTTTGTTTCGCGGAGTGCCAGGAGAAGCTCGGGCACCCAAAGGACATGCTCAACACGACCATGATGAATATGAAGATGTGCCTCTACCATGTTAGGGAAATCGCTAAACGAAACCTGTAGCTTAGATTTCGCGATTATTTTCATATAGAGGTATTCAAGAGATGGCGTATCTATCACACGATGGCTAATGCCATTATCCACGGTACTGTTATCTTCAAAGATTAAACTTTTCAATGTGCGAGGCATCTGGATTGTAGGTATATAAACATAACTACCACAGGGATCGTTCAGTACAATGAGCATAAGATTTTCAAGAACAGGGCAGCCAGATAAAAGTTTGCTGGGGTCCACACAGAGGGTATCTAACTCTAAGTTCTTGAGAGATGGCAGATAAACATTTGGAAACCTTCGATAACAATCGATATAATCACCATGTTTCAAAGCAAGGGACTTGAGTGATGGAGAAGTGAGCATGGCTTCAGGCAAGTCGATTTCACACACTAGATCAAGGCAGAGATACAGTTCTTGGAGATAGGGCCCAATAACGGCATCAAGCCATGTTAAGATGGTTAGACTACTTTCTGAATATTCATAACAACTGAGGCGAAACTTTTGGATGGGGAAATCTGCATTGCGCCGAGCTAGAATAGCATTCACGTATGAAACAAATCGAGCTTCCCATCCCGGACCGGGCCGAGAGGTTGTATCATCTATGTCAAGGACTTGGAGTTCCTTCCAAACATGGCGCCACCTGCGAGAGAGAATGCTGGTGGATACAGCTTCTTTTGTTGGGAGGTATGAGAGAATGTCGCAAAGGATAGAGTTTGGTAATAAACTGATCCTATCCATGTTCATGGTTGATGGTTTCACTTTCTCAAGTTTGTCTCCGGAGAGGGTTAGACTCAACTCTAGGGTTTAGGATTTAAAGGAGAACCAAGGTTGTTTGTTTGTTTGATTTTTTGATTATATAGATTTGATTAAGATTATTATAAAAGGTATCATATGATTTGAATTTATTTTTTTATTTGATTTAATTTAAATTATTATCTTTTATTTTGACTCGATTTATTTAGATTTGAAAAACCAATCAAGGATTTAAAATTTTTAAAAGTTAAAATTTGGATTGGATGTAATTCAATTCTAGAAAACTTAATAATAAAAAATTATAAAATTTGAAAGGATATAAAATAATCCAATCAAATCATAATAATTTGAATTAGATTGAACTGAAAATAAATTATATCCATTTTAATTGTCAAATAGCATGATCTTGTAACAGTAAATGAGATACAAATAGAATCAGTGACATGTTAACTCTCAGCAAACAATGGAATCAACAGATCATTCAATGCATGTTTCCAGTCCAAATCAGCAATCAGATTCTACTAACAAAAATTGTTGAAGGTAATGATAAACTTACATGGATGTTCCATAAATCTGGTAATTATGAAGTCTCTTCCGGATACCGAGTAGCTTATCAGTTCAGTCATCCCCCTCTGGAACTCATCCCAACCTCCAACAGAGAAGAAACATTTGGGTGAACTTGTGGAAAATGAAGCTCCCCCCAAAATTGGCATCTTCCTTTGGCGAGCCTTGCATGAATGCCTTTCGGTGATGGATCTTCTTCACCGGCGACTGCCTGGGAGATCCGAGAAGACTCTTACGGTCTCTTTTCTCAGCTCGTCTTCACCATCTCCCCAATGAATTAGGGATTTCTTTCTTACATAGTTGGTATAATGTTTTGTTTTTCACTGTTTGAGTCTTGGCATTCCTCTTTCTCTCCTGAATTACTATTGTCACATTTAGAACATCTTATTCCTTTTCATGTTAAATTGAATAAAATTGTTTACCTTTAGAAAATTAAAAATTAAATTATACGTATAAATAATTTTAAAATATAAATATAATTATAGATGAAGAGTTGAACGAGTGTGAGAACGATTGAATCCGTAACCTCACAGAAACGTCCATGGTGGGGGGTAAGAAGGTGTGCGTGTTCAGCCTGCCTCCTTGTGGCTCAAAGTCCAAGTGAGCTATCAGTGGAGGGAGTGCGCAAACCCGGTTGGTTGCAGTAGGCCGGGTGATTAGAGACCAATGGGTGGCATT
>NC_029793.2:4356194-4358975 GCF_000816755.2 Arachis ipaensis | reverse complement strand
CCAATTTGTTTTTGCAGAGATGGCAAAGAAAAATGCTCATGAGTCTTACCAGAGGGTTCAGGAAGCCAAGGCAAAGTCTCGAGCCAGGTTTGGAGGTGTTAGGACGGTTGTCTCTCCCCCTCCTCCTCCTCGGAACGTTGGGACTCCCTCTCAACCTATTGTAATTTCTTCCTCTGCTTCCTCTCTGCCACCTCCTCCCGTCCGACCTACTCCCGAACCAGAGCCAAAGAAGCGCAAGACCTTAGAGTCTGGCGCTTCTGGTGAGGCGGACGCTCTTGCGTTCGTCCGAAAGAACATCTATTCTCATGCTCGTATGAGTATGGATGATGTTTCTGTTCGGCACTACCTCACTACTGTGGTTGAGGAGAGTCTCAAGACGGCGGGGGTTTGTGGCAAACTCTTGGATATATTTGAGAAGACTCCCATCAGCTCTTTAGGGACGACCTCGAGGGTCGAGGAGCTGGAGGGTAGGCTTCGTATATATCAGGAGCATGAGAAGGAGTTGGAGGGGAAAGTCGCCAAACTGACGGAGGAAAGGGACAGCCTCAGAGAGAAGGGGAAGAAGTTGCAAGCCCAATGCAATATGGAGATGGATTTGAGGAAAGCAGCGCAAGCCAGCTACAACAGTTTGTTTGCTGATCTTGTGTCTGTAAAGAATGACTTGCTGAACGCTCGGAAGGCCTATACCGAGTTGGAGGACTCTATTGCAGAGGGTGCTGATGAGGCTTGGAGGGTTTTTAAGGAGCAGGTCGGAGTCATTGCTCCTGACTTGGACCTTTCTCCTTTGGACCCTGATAAGATTGTTATTGATGGTGCCATCGTGGATCCTCCTGCCCCCATAGTGGAATCTGAGTCTGATTTTTTGTCTTAGGGTTTCCCCTAGGTTGGCTCCTATGTGAGTGTTTTTCCCTTCCTCTTCGCCGACCTGAATCTCCTCAGTTTTTCCCCCGGGCTGTGGTCGCAGCTCTTCTTTAACCCTTGCTCCCCCGAGTTCTATTGTGTGGACTTCTTTGCCTTTTCCTCTCAGGTTTACGCTTTCATTGTAGCACTTCCTTGCCAGCTTCTGATCTCCCCTCACCGTTGCTATCCCCGACAAGGTCGGGAACTTCATGCAGAGGTGGGGCGTCGATACCACCGCTCCGAGTCGATTAAGGGTAGCTCTGCCGATTAAAGCATTATAGGCCGACCCCACGTCGATGACTATGAAGTCTATACTCAGAGTCTTTGATTTTTCCCCCTTTCCAAAGGTGGTGTGGAGGGGTAAAAATCCTAGTGGCTTTATTGGCGTGTCACCTAATCCGTACAAGGTGTCGGGGTAGGCTCTTAACTCTTTCTCATCTAAACCTAGTTTGTCGAAAGCGGGCTTAAAGAGGATGTCTGCTGAGCTTCCTTGGTCTACTAGTGTTCTGTGTAGATGGACATTTGCTAGGATCATGGTAATTACCACTGGGTCGTCGTGCCCAGGGATTACTCCTCGCCCGTCTTCTTTTGTGAATGAAATGGTCGGAAGATCGGAGGACCCCTCTTCGACCTGGTAGACTCTCTTGAGATGTCTTTTACGAGAGGATTTTGTGAGTCCTCCTCCCGCAAATCCTCCTGAGATCATATGGATATGTCTTTCCGGAGTTTGTGGTGGTGGGTCTCTTCTATCCACATCATCTAGCTTTCTTTTTCCATGACTGTCCGACCTTTCCTCTCTTTCGTTGAGGGAGGGTGTCCGAGTCGCAAACTCAGGTCTCTTAGTCTGGCGTTTTCTTCCATATTGATGTACTTTTCAGCTCTTTCCTGTACATCATTTAAAGAGGCGGGGTGTCTTTTTTATATGGACTGTGAGAAGGGTCCTTCTCGAAGACCATTGACTAGCCCCATGATGACTGCCTCGGTGGGCAGGTCCTGAATCTCCAAACATGCTTTGTTGAATCTTTCCATATAGGCCCGTAAGGATTCCCCGACCTCCTGTTTTATTCCCAGGAGGCTTGGTGCATGTTTTACTTTGTCCTTCTGGATGGAGAACCTCATCAAGAATTTTCTTGAGAGGTCTTCAAAACTAGTAATTGACCTCGGAGGGAGACTGTCGAACCACTTCATCGCTGCTTTTGACAAGGTTGTCGGGAAAGCTTTGCATCGCGTAGCGTCAGAAGCGTCGGTCAGATACATCCGACTTTTAAAGTTGCTCAGATGATGCTTTGGATCGGTGGTTCCATCGTAGAGGTCCATATCGGGGCTTCTAAAGTTTCTCGGAACTTTTGCCCTCATTATGTCCTCGCTAAACGGATCTTTCTCTCCTAAGGGAGAATCTTCTCTATCGTCGTGGGAATTCCGACCTTTGAGGGATGATTCTAACTTTAAGAGTTTTCTTTCTAACTCTTTTCGTCGCTCCATCTCCTCTTTTAGGTTCCTTTCAGCTTCCCTTTGTCGTTCCCGCTCCTGTTCTAGCTGCTCGAGGCGGCTATGGATTAGTCCCATAAGCTCGCTAGCGAGAGGGGGTCCTTCTTTTTCTGACTCGCGCCCCTCCGAGGAGTTCACCTTCGGATTTTTGATCCCGGAGGTGCCTTCCTTATTTTGATCATTGGCTTCCTGGTGGAGGTTCTGATCTGCTTCATTGTTTCCAGTGTTCAAATTCTCTTTATCAGAATCTGTCTCCACATGACCTTCTTCAGGGGATCTTTCCGCCATCGCTGGTTAATCTCTCGGGTCCCTGGCAACGGCGCCAATGTTACGGTGGGTAACCAGAGATTAGTGGGCCGGATGACGTTGGTTGGCCCAAACGCGTGAGGGAGG
>NC_029793.2:4342958-4356036 GCF_000816755.2 Arachis ipaensis | reverse complement strand
CAATGGTAAAAGATGAATGATAATATCATAAGCTACAAATCTTTATGAATAATTCTAGCATTTTTAATTCCTCCACAACTTATTTGATACTTTTTTTTTTTACTTATTTAGTCCTTGTCCTTCCCAATTTTTTCTTAAACTTGTTTAATATTTTATTTTCTAAAAGAATTTATGAATTCATCACAACAAAATTTTAGAGATTTATATATAGAGAATAGATTTTCTCAATTTTTTTCTTCAATTATTTAGTAAAGTGTGATCTCTCTCCTTATTAATGGCTGAGGTGGATGAATTTGAAGATAGGTTGAAGAAGTTGGAAGGTTTGTGTAATCCAATAATTTCCAAGATGTACCAAGGTGGTGGTGGTGCTGGTGATGTGCCTATGGGAGGTGGTGCAGATGGTGCATCTTATGGAAATGCTTCATCTGGTGGCAACAATGGTGCTGGTCCTAAGATTGAAGAAGTTGATTAGGACAAATGGAAATGCAATTTATGTTTCATTTGAGTAGTAATATTATAGGTTGTGTGGCTTTAGAAAGGAGAAATGTTGTGCCCAAGAATAATAATAATATAATATTGTGAGATGTAAAATATCCTTTTATATTGTAGAGATAAAATAAACATTTTGAAATTACTACTTGTATTAATTGCCATCTGCTTATTGTGTTAGTGCATGATCGGAAAATACCACATGAATCAGTTTTTATTGTACTTGTACTGAAATTTCCCATGCTAATGCAAATTGTTCCATTGATACATACAATGAATTGGGATTTTATTTTGAGATTGGAACTATGATTTTGCCTCTTGCTCTCTACAAGCCATGGAGAATGTCATGCTAGATAAAATGCTTTATTATTGTTATTGTTTTCTATTGCTAAAGAAGTAGATATCTTAGATTGAAAACAGAGCAAGTTTATGGTAAAGGAGAAATGAAGCTTCATTTTGTGGAGGAACATATACCTTTGGAGATTTTGTGCTTTTGTTATTGTCTTTAAATTGATTTTCTTTCATGTCTATGTTCTGTTTTCTGCTGAAAAATTAACATTATTGACCATTTGACTTAAACAGTGACACACCTATGGCCCAATATATCATCAATATGAATGCTTCACTTCCTGCAAGTTCATCATACATATTTTGGAAAGCAGCCACATGTTTGTTCAACCCCATGTGGAGCAAATGATAAGATGTCAAGTTGCCAAATTTAGAGAGGACAATACCTATGTCAAGCCCAATTGATTCCAAAAGAGCTTCTATGTCATCATCAAATCATGTTATACCTGCATTGAACTACAATGGACATGACTTTTTTTTAAAAGGCCTTTTCTTATATAAGTTATAACCAAACTTCACTCACCAAAGGGACCGCACTTTAGAGGTTCCATCTTCTATATGCTTGTTTTTGTTTATTGTTCTTTCATGCATGAAATTCATCTTCATTGCAGTGTTGGCTAAAACTGAAGACTTTTCAAAAAGAGGGTTCTATAGGACAACCATATCCATCAATTTTCCGCCAAAAAAGGAAAAAGAAAACAGAAAAAATGAGAAAATTAAGCCAAATTAATTGCCTTAGTGCCTATCTAAGCGAATGAAATGATGGAGCTCATTTCAAGGCTAAATTCATTCCACATATTCTTCCAAATTTGAAGCAGCATTTTTATCTATAAGATCAGTTAAGTGATTAGATGTCCTTTGAATCAAGGTGATGCAAGTCTTCCAGTTCTAACTCAGAGCAAAAAAAGAGATAAAAAATGTGCATATTAAAGATGACAAGTATTTCTCAAGCTGAACTCCGGATCATACTTACTACTTTGTTAGCACCTCATCCATCATCAGAATTGTAGATATCATTTCTATTCCTCAAAATCCACCAAAAAATTAAATAGAACAAGAATGTATCTCTCCAATAAAAAATCCTACTTCAGCTAGTTGTTCAAGCTAGGACAAGCATACTAAGGAACAATCAGAAACATTAAGACCAGGTGACCTTGATTAGCTCGAGTACTTTAACCGTGTGTTACTCAAGAGTGGAATATGGAAGAGAGGAAGTTCTGTATTCTGATCCTCATTAGTGTTAGAGAGAAAAATTACAGAGGATATGAACAAAAGATTGGTCAGCAATCTTACACATTACACGTTTTATGTATATACTCTATCTAAGTGGACCTGCTAGCTAGAGATAAATACAACTAGTCTAAATCTAACTCAATTAACTAACTCACTATTCAGTCTATATGTGCACAATTAGTTACAAGTCATGCAGAAAAAAAGAAAAAAAGAAAAAAAAAAAACAGGGCATCAAACCAAATTACATATTTTTTTGTAAGAAGTATTCATAGACATCAACAGAAAAAATTAAGAATTAATGTGGGAGACTGGCCTAACATTGATTCAGTGTTAAGCAACTTAAACAACTCTAAAGTCACACAAATAATCAGCATGATTACAATCCTCCAAATATAACAACGATAAAAATCTTCGCCATATGTGTTTGGACATTTTCTGATATATATTTAAAACAAAAAGAAGTAAGGGATAATTTTCTGTTTCCAAACATAATTTGATTTAAAATAATAAAAAGTTTCTTTTAAAGATGACCCACAAGTAAACGAATGAATACCAAAAATACCAACTAAATGAAAAATTACCTCTGCCTCTTTTTGCAAAAAAGTGCATCAAAAAAACATGTTATTGGAAAAAATATATTAAGCAAATAAAAGATTCACAGAAAAGAAAAAATAAAAACATGGTTCATATCCTAGTCATGATGCATCAAAAATCGTTTTGCAGTTGACCAAAGTGTAGAGTTGCCAACTTGCCATCAACCTGCATCACAAATTGATGTATGCAACTCAAAGCATTAAACGGCATATATAAATTTCCTACTATGTTCAAGTGCATGTTTTCAGGGCATCAAACAAATTTATTCATAAGCATCAACAAATATTTTAATAATTTAGGTAGCACACTGGCCTAAAATTGTCCCAACAGTTATTCAACTTGAATAATTTTTAGAACTTTTTAAGGCTGTAACATGATAACACCTTTGATCAATGAACAACTATAGAATAGAGTTAGTGAGAATTCATACCATGTTCAACAGCATTTTGGTCAATGAAATTTAGCTGACATGTTGCAGAGCCCTTTGGTATAGCAGATAATTCCCTGACAATATCGTACTTTGTCTCTTGGTTGAAAACATATTTAAGATGAATTGTGACTGTCTTCAAAGCAAGTCCTCTTTGTAAAAGATATGCAATAAATTCACGCTCACCTGCAGAGTCTTCATATCCTCTAAATTCAAAACTCTTGAGATGTGACGTCACACAATTGGGAACCAAGGTTGGTGGTGCTGGCCCATCATACTCCACCGGATGAAAATATTTGTCCTGATAACAAAAAATAAAACTTTTCAATAGACTCAGGCAAACAACAAAAAAGAAACAGAGACACTAGTTTTAAATTGAAATGTATTCATACCCTGGAAATATCATGAATCACAAGAGTTTCAAGTACATGAGAATTATGAAGAAAGTTTAGCAGGAAGTTTGTGTTGAAACATGTAACATCAAGCTCTAGATTGAGCAAACGGTGAAATTTGAAAGCTGGGGCACTAAATAAGCACTGCATAGAAGATAAGTACATAACAATTATAAGTCATAATTCATAATTATAGTTAGAATTTACAAATTCAAATAATGGAGTTACATCAAGCATGTTACCAGTGCTGTGTAACCTTTCAATGCCAAGAATTTTGTTTCGCGGAGTGCATTGAAAAGGCGGGGCACCCAACCGACATGCTTAATAGAGACATGAAGAATATCAAGATGTGCCTCCACCATGTTAGTGAAATTGCTAAAAGAAAACTTTAGCTCAGAGTTCATGAGGGTCGTTATTTTCATGTGGAGGTATTCAAGAGATGGCGTGTCTATCACACGATGGCCAATCCCATAAAAAAACATGTTATCTTCAAAGATTAAACTTTTCAATTTGCAAGGCATCTGGATTGTAGGTATATAAACTTTACTATTATCTGGGGATATGCTCGATACAATGAGTTTAAGATTTTCAAGAACAGGGCAGCCGGATAAAAGCTTGCTGGGGTCGGCATAGATGGTATCCAAGTGTAGGTTCTTGAGGGATGGCAGATAAACATTTGGAAACTCTGGATAATAATCCAAATAACTATCATGCTTCAAAACAAGGGACTTGAGCGATGGACAAGTGAGTATGGCTTTAGGCAAGTTGATTCCAAACACCGGATCAATGCTGAGATACAGTTCTTGAAGATGGGGCCCAATGATGGCATCAAGCAATGTTAATATGAGACTCTCTGAAACTATATTGCAAGTGAGGCGGAACTTTTGAATTGAGTAATCTGTATTGCGCTGAGCTAAAATAGCTTTCACATACGAATAAAATCGATCTTCCCATTCCGGAGTCCACCAAGGGGCTCTATCCTCTATGTCAAGGACTTGGAGATCCTTCCAAACATGGCGCCACCTGCGAGAGAGGATACCGGTGGATACAGCTTCTTTTGTTGGGAGGTATGAGAGAATGTCGCAAAGGATAGAGTCCGGTAAGAAACTTATCCTATCCATCTTCATGGTTGATGGTTTCGCTTTCTCAAGTTTGTCTCCGGAGAGGGTTAGACTCAACTCCAGGGTTTAGGTTTTAAAGAAAAATCAAGGGTGTTTGTTTCATTGATTTTGATTATATAGATTTGACTAAGATTATTATAAATGGTATTATATGATATATGATTTGAATTTATCTTTTAATTTTATTAAATTTAAATTATTATCATTTATTTTGAGTTGATTTATTTAATTTTGAAAAATCAATAAACAATTTAGATTTTTTTAATTTTAAAATTTTTAAGTTAGAATTTATATAGATATTATTTGAAGGTTTAATTATTCTGTTGGTCCCTATAATTTCACCAAATTTTCAATTAGGTCCCTATACTTTTTTTCCTTTCAATTGGGTTCCTACACTGCTTTTAATTTTGTAATTACATCCTTTTCATATTAAAAATATTAAAATTAACATAATATTTTTACCAAAATACATGCGGTCAAAGATTTAATTAAGTTTTTAATTATAAATACCTTTAATTTGTGAAGAAATGTTCAGTTAACTCTAATATTTTTTACACTAGGAAGGACTTAATTACAAAACTAAAGCAGTGTAGGGACCCAATTGAAAGGAAAAAAAAGTATAGGGACCTAATTAAAAATTTGATGAAAGTATAGGGACCAATAGAATAATTAAACCTTATTTGAAATATAAAAATCTATCTATTCTATTATATAAAAATCGAATTTCTGCACTTAACGATGGAGCTTATGTGACTTGCTTCTGAAAGTGTTTTCCGGTTTATTTCTTTTATCTCATTAAATACAAGTTATTACGATAAACTAATTATATCAACTATTTGATTTGATTAAATATTTAAATATCATATAATTTATTATAATTTATACCAATTTGATTTGGTAATATTTTTTAATTCATTTATTTTAATATTCTGTTAGTATTTTTTAATTTAATTCTTTTAATTTATTAAACCAAATTTATTGTGTGTACTAATTAATTAATTTGATTAATTTATTAGTCATTAAATAATAAATTTATGAATAAAACAGACAACTGAGATATTTTCAACTAATAATTAAATCAAATCAAATTAAATAATATATATTAAGCTAAATTCAAATCATGTGAATTAAAAACTAAATTAAAATAAGATTATTTCTTAATTATTCAAGTTGAGTGCAATAAATACAAATTAATTTTGTTAGATAATCATAGTTATCTGATTTACTATATATAGATGGCCACACAAAATTATAAGAATCATAATTTTTATTACTCTTGCTATTTCAACTCTTCTTTTTTTCTTCTTTTTTTTTCTTTATGTATAATTTCTTTTATATATAAATGTACCTAAAATGAGAAAGTACGAATGAGTGTTATGAATATATTTCAATTTAAGCATTCTACTAATGTGGATGGAAGTTGACCTGTAGCAATTCAAAGTGGCCAATGTATTTTTTTATAGTATATATTAGATAGAAGAATATTTGTTAAAATGAATATACCCATTATTGTAATGATTTTTTTTTCAATTGTTATATTTTTATGTTAGTCGTGTAAATTATTTGAAGGCACAAGATAATAAAATAGGTTGACTTTAATATCATTAGAAGCTAAATTTAATGGTTCAAATAAACACCACTAATTATGTTAAAAAAGTAATTTGTAATAATAATGTGATTTACATATTAATTTTTTTGAGTAAATTCATTTCAAAATATAAAAATTATACTCAATTACGCTAAAATTCTAAAGGTAATATAGAATTTGATAACAAATTTAACACTCATTAAGAAAATAAATTTATTTATGGCTATTTCCTAATTATAAATAATAACAAGATTTATGAAAAAATATTAATGTCATCATTTTTATTAATTAAATCATAATATTAGGTAGTTGATAGTTTCATAGGTGGAAATTATTAAGTAATTACGTAAAAATTAGCAACAAACAAACAATAAGAATTTAGAAAAAATCTATTATATGATACCAATTTTATAATTAAAATATGTCTCATATCATATTCTCATATATTCTATTTATTATCTATTCTATTATATAAAAATCAGGTTTCTGCACTTAATGATGGAGTTGACGTGACATGCATGCTTACGAGAGTGTTTAACGATTTGTTTTTTTAACTCATTAAATACAATTTATTATGATAAATCAACTATATCAACTAATTGATTTGATTAGATATTTAAATATCACATAATTTATTATAATTTATATCAAATTGATTTGGTAGTATTTTTAATTTATTTCTTTTAATGTTTTGTTAGTATTTTTTAATTTATTTTTTTAATTTATTAAATCAAATTAATTATACTAATTATATATATTAATTAATTAATTAGATTAATTAATTAATCATTAAAATAACAAATCTATGCATAAAATAGATTCTCAATATATTTTTCACTAATAATTAAATCAAATCAAATCATATATATTGAGCTAAATTTAAATCATGTGAATTAAGGACTAAAATAAAATAAGATAGTTTTTTACTTAATTGAATGCAATAAATAAAATTAATTTTGTTAGATAATCATAGTCTTATGGTCTTCTATATATAGATAGCCACACAAAATTATAAAAAACATCATTTTTATCACTTTTGCTATTTCAACATTTTTTTATGTATAAATATACTCAAAATAAGAATGTATGGATGAGTGTTTCATTAATTGTTTGTTTGACAAATATTATAGTATAAAAATGTCTCAATTTAGGCATTCTATCACTGTTGATGGAAGTTGAATATGTAGTAATTCAGGATGACCATGATATTTTTTATAGTATTATATAAAAAAATATTTTTTAAAATAAATATACTCATTGTAATTAATTTTCTTTGTCAATTTGTTATCTTTTACCTAATAAATAATATTCATGTTGAATATATTATTTTCATCAGAAACTATACATAATTGATTAATAATTTTATATATAAAAATACTCATGTGGTAACTAAATACCATATTGTTATCTCGCTAAAATTAATTTTTCTATGATTATGCGAATGTATACATAAAGGAGGGAAAAGCACTAACCTTGAAGTGAAGAAGAATCAGAGAAATACTATAAGTGTGATCCTGAAATTTGGCAACACCAAAGTTTGCATGAAAGAAAGAAAGTTGGGAAGAGAAGAATAGCTTTAGTGAAAAAGAAGAGTTTTCCGTGTGTTAGAGAAGAAGAAAAGTTTGTGCAAAGAAGATGAAGGAAAAAGAAAAATAGGAAAAGGAACCAAATTTATATAGCTATAAGGCTGCGTTTGTTTGTAGAGACAGGACAGAACATGACACTGAAACGGAGACAATAGGACGAAGACACTAAAAATTATCTTTTGTGTATTGTGTTTGGATACGATGGACAAGACACTAATGTAATGTCTAGTATTATGTTTGGATACACATGAACAAGACTAAAATATTATATGAAATAATTAAAATAGCCCTGTGATTCTAAATTTTCTACATCAATACAAATTAATTTAATAAAAAATGAAAGTACGTAGGAGTACAAACGGAATTTGAAAAAAATATTTGAAGAGGCAAAAAATTTAATAAAAAAATATATTAGTATTTATATTAAAATAAAATTTATAAATATAATTATTTTATTTTAAAATTTATTATTAATATGTATTATTACAAATCAAATAATATAATATAAGGTTAAAATGTTATTGAAGTAAAACGATAAAAAGAAAAGAATTATCTACCCCCAATAAAAAATTCTACAGAAAGGAGAGAGTACCTGGAAAAGAAAGAGATAGAGGAAGAACAATAAGAAAAAAGTATCTCTGAACAAGACAATATGAAAAATAAGAAGGGGTAATAGTGAAAAAAAAAAGAAAACAAAATTTATAAAATTGTCTGTGTCCACTTTTCCAAATCTCGTGTCCATCATTGTCCTTCGTGAAAGAGTAGACACAAAAGTATAAAAAACTGTCTCGGAGACAATATATCCACTGTCCATGTCTCTCCTTCCAAACACTTTTTAAATAAGTGTTGTCCATGTCTCCGTGTCCTGCCCCCAAAAACAAACGCTACCTAAGAGGAGGAAAAAAATAATTTTATCATGATCTAAATACTACACAGTTATCAAAGGAACTGAAAAGGTACGCGAACAGTTACAAAAAAACGAAATGTCATGTCAATTAAATTACGTCGAGTCAGCTGACTTCTTCAACCTAATCATATTGAGAAAAACAAGTTGTAAAAATAGCATAAGACATAATAAGTGCCACTTTTTTGAGATTTAAGTTTTAAATACACGACTTAATTACCTGCTTGCTCGAGGCCCGACTTGCATAAACTCGACTTCGAACAGGTGCACTGTTCATATCCTAACCTACGATCAGATCCAAGACCAAAGTGAATAAGCTCACTTCTACAAAATCCAACAAGAGACCAGAAGATCCATTCTACAAAACTACCTAATTCACCTGGAGTGCGGATCTTTTGGTCCAAGCCCGCCCTGACTTGAACAGTAAGAAAGGCCTCTCAACTACACTAAGAGATGCATGTCTATAAGCTCGTCCACTACTTGAAACGTGGCATAAGTCTATAAACATTGGAAAGTAACTACGCACCACTATAAGTGGAAGAGTTCCAGACTGATGGTCAAGTCATCGGCCAACTATATAAATATCCCATCAAATGTAGATATTTATTAATCTCAATTCACTTAAACCTGTCTAAAATACTTGCTAACTTAAGTATTAGAATTCTTTGTAAGTATTACCCACCATCCTCATTCAAAGACCTTGAACGACACTACCACATTGGGAAAGACGTCGAAACCCTCATCCAAAGTAGTCTGAACCTCACGTTTAGACCCAAATCACATTGTTTCACGCAATTTTTTGGAACAATAATGTTAATAAAGAATACTGAACACACTAAAAATCAGCTACTAAATAAGTTACTATGTATTTGTGTATAAATATATATTATTTAATTTATTACTAATATATTTTAAATTTCAATATATATTTTGTACTCGATTATATATTTTAAACTTAGTTTATTAGTAACGAGTTAATTCTTTCAAGTAAAAAGAGAGTGGGTAAACCGTAAACGGTAAAGGTCTTTGGGATCAGTTTGAATATTCAGATGTGAATTAGTTCGCCTACCCTATTCCGTCCTTTTTTGCTCTGCCCATATTGGTTCTTAGCTTCTACTCTAGTCTACTGCACAATCATTGTCCTTCCCACCAAAAGCAATGAAAAAAGAAAAAGGAAAAACCAAAAAAAGGCAGAAAAATCTTGATGCGTGTTGAACCTCTGATACAACAGTCCAAACCATAAATAACGAAACTGTCAAATTACAACCTCAAATGTTTCACAACCTTCACATGAAATGTATAATGCAGTTAAACTAAACTGTGTTTTTACACAAAATTTGGGCTTCAACCTACAGCCCCTGTCCAGATGCTCTGTGTGGGCTTCAGCTAGCCGCTCTCGTAAGAATCCCAAAGTAAGCTGAAATCACAGAGTTGACCACTGGCAGTCAGAAACCTTTAAAATAATAGCATCAAGCAGTAGTTCATCTGGCTGGTCCGTCTCCTATTTACATTTGTAAAAGCAATAGAAAATTCGAAAGAAAAATGGATCCAAAAATACATAACAATGCACAGCAATCCAATGAACTATTTGAGGCAATCGAATTATCAATATAGCTGATGGAATCCCAAAGTCTGAACCCTCCCTTCGAAGTACAAATCAATCCCCATAGATTTTTCTACAGGGATCCCTCTGCTGTCCGCAAAAAGATGGGCTCGTTTGGTTTAAAAACTGTGGCCTATTTACCGGATATTTTTTATATATAGCTTCAGGAACTAGCAGAAACGTTGGGGCTTTATTGATGAACAGGGACTGCAAATCGCACTCCCTAGGAATTCTTACACAGATGGAACTACCAACTCAACACAGAGAGAGAGTTTCTCTCCAGTTCTAACAGAATTGACAAACAGAAAGCATGAAACCCAAACTAACAACAATACAACTATTCAGCACCAGGATCCTCAAGCTACTGATACCAGTTCATAGAAGCAGGAGCTAGCAGAACGTTTAGGACTTTATTGCTGAACAGGGATTGCAAATTGCAGTCCCTAGAAGGTGTTCTTAGACAGTTGGAACTACCAACTTGGAAAGAGAGAGAGAGAGATTCTCTCCAGCTCTAACTGAATGGACAAAACAGAAAAGCATAAAACCAAAACTAACTACAATACAGCTATTCATAGGTAGTTAGAACTTAGAAGTAGAGCCAACTAACCAACAGCCAGCTAAACCAAGCTAGAATTGCTAACTATCAGCTAATAGAGTAGTGCTACTTATCTCTTCTCTTGTAAAAATAGCCCAAACCTGTTACTGGCCGCAACTCTATCATATACTCTAAGGCTTTGTTTGCTTGGAGTGAAGTAGGAGGGAAATAGAGAAGGGGGAAGAGGAATTTCAAATTTTGAAGTAAAATTAAGAAGAAAATTTTCTAATTCTCTTCCCTCCCACCATCTATTTCCCTCCTATTTCACTCCAAACAAACAAATCCCAAATGTAATTTCTAAGCAAAAGATGGTCAATTCCCTATCTCTCCCAGGAAATTTCTCTCCCACATTTGGATCCTGAAGCATAATGTTAAGTCTGGCATTCAGCAATGAAACAAATAGAAATCTCCAGAGATAAGATAAATAAATTTGCAATGCTAAGTCTGGCATCCAATGTTAAGTCTGGGAGTATCTTGTCTAAAAGTGAAATAAAAGAAATCATTTGAGAGAGGAGCAAAAATAAAGGTCACAACAAAGAAGGGAAATATAACCATATAAGTACCTCACTGGCTTTGTTTAGTCGAAGTTCACAGTGAGTACAGTATATAAGTTTGTGATCCTCTTTAAGTTCTCCTCGCTTACAAATAGGACACCAAATCTCCTCTTTGTGGGCCTAATATCAACCAAATCAGGGACTTTACTCAAACTATACGAAAAAGGAGACTAACTTTTAGGTTCTTCGCATTTGTTACGTTAAATCTAGTATGATGACAATGCAAATAAATACACATCATTGATACACAAACACTCCATTTGTTGTGCTTTGCTGGAAATATTTAGGTAGTTGACAACTAAGACTGCCACATCTTCATAAAATAGATCAATGATGTTACTATTTTGTTATTTCCAACATAGCACAGAAATAGCATCCAGACATGAAAGTATAGTACCACTGTGTTGGGGTGTGCATTTATCCATTAATGTCAGTTACCAATGCTGATAATTATGGATGAAATTGTCATGTGGCATTCAAACCTTATCTTCATTTAGCTGCATATGCTCAAAAACTGCACTTGCCAAATACTCATCCACTTCATCTTCCCAAGTATCAAGTTCATTTTCCAAACCTGCAGGAAAAAAGGACATAAACAACTGACAGTTAATGGAATCAAACATAAACACAAGCAATGCAGCAACATTCACATAACGAAACAAGGAGGGTGGTATATACCACCAATATAAAACAAATAGCCTAGATTTGAATTACAAATATACAACGAAGGTGAATAACCGAATACATGAGAGAAAGCGAGAGCTACTATGGCATCATTGTTCGTTACCTTGCTGCATGGGTGGGTAGGAATCGAGATCTTCATAAAATATCCTTTGCATTTCTAAGAGAATGTCTTCACATTGACCCTGGCAAGAGGAATGAACACCATCGTACTCCCATATATCATCCATCTCAGAATCAAAAAGACGAGTGTCGGTGGAGTTGCCTTTCATTTTCTGGAATTCATCGGAGACAATATCCTCGAATGCGGATCTCACGATATCAACCTCTTGCTGCTGTGGACTGCATTGTTGAGAATGAGAGGTTTTGAGCGTGCTTGTTCTCAGTCTCCACAGTAACCGACTTCTGTCCTCTCTCACTCTATTGTAGCAGTTCTCCCGAAGCTGAAATTGGCAATTGTACATGTCATTCATATTCATATTCAAATTCACACTGATACTAGGATTTCTGCTTCAGTTTTATCTTTTAGGATGGGAATTCAATCAATCGCGTCCAAAGAGGATACATACATACTTCAAAGAGTTTAAGAAATGAATACTTGAGAATTTCTTTCAGGGTTGATTAACAATTACAATAGTAGAGAGATGATGATTGATGAGGTGGAAGAGGGGAAAAAAAAAAAACAAGAAGAAGGAAGGAACCTTGAGCTTCCAGTTGAATTGGGAGTGAGATTTGAGAGAAGGACGGGTAAGGGTAGGGTTGCCAGTTGAAGAAGGTGAGTCCAATGGTGCCGTGATACCTTCTTTCCCCATCGCCGCTCACCCCTTCCTGCTTCCGCGCTGGATTACTTCCGCGCTTCAATTTTTCATCAGCATTAAAATGCTGACACAACAATTTAGAGCTTGTTCGGGTTGAAAGTTAGGGCACCAGATTCGATGGTCCAAACGTTGAATGGTTCCATAA
>NC_029793.2:4328183-4342765 GCF_000816755.2 Arachis ipaensis | reverse complement strand
TTTTTATTTTATAAATTATTATTTTATTATTCATTTATTATGTTTATTAATAATTAAAAACAAAAACAATAACGAATTAGATCTTCTATTAATCGTAATAATTTTTTGGCAATTTCAATCGATTAAAAGTTTATCTTTGATCCGTTACATCCATTGAGGGTTGTGAAATCGTGTTTCTTAAAAAATCAATCGATTGGATTAACAAAACAATCGATTAAATTTCAGGTTTCCATAACTCAATCAATTGGACTTTAGGTTATCACAAAAAATAATCGATTAAAAGTTGCAAGGCAGTATGGTTTGCCCAAAAATCAATCAATTGCCGAGGCAAAAGAATGACAAATATTTCCAGGCTTCTTCTTTAATTTTCTTATTATCCGCTGCATTCCCCTTTTCCATAAGTGCTTGAACAATGCGTCTGTACATCATCTCTATGGTCCTCGCCTGATAATATAATATGTGCTGAACGGTTCCTCTTCTTGACCCTCCGACCACATCGGAATCACAACATACACAACAAATTTGTCCCCCTTTTTAATCTTGCTAACAATTTTAAGTGAAACCTTAATTGGGATCAGATTCAATGCCTCATAAATAGTGTCCTTTTATTCCATGCCATTCACAACACGACTCCAATCAAATTCACTTCCTATGAAATATTGACTCTCAATATAGATAAAATTCTTTGCTCGCCGAATAGCTTGAATATAAGCATCTTGAATCCTCCGATCTATCATCCTGTTCTTCCCATTCACAAGCTCAGCTTCAGACGCTGTTTTAATCGATTGTTTTGTGATAACCTGAAGTCCAATCGATTGAGTTTTGGGAAACCTGAAATTCAATCGATTGTTTTGTTAATCCAATCGATTGATTTTCTAAGAAACACGATTTCACAACCCTCAACGAATGTAACAGATCAAAGATAAACTTTTAATCGATTGGGATTGCCAAAAAATTATTATGATTAATAGAAGATCTAATTAGTTATAATTTTTATTTTTTATTGTTAATAAACATAATAGATGAATGATAAAATAATAATTTATAAAATAAAAAATAATTTTTATAATTAAATAAAATATATGGAGTTAATTTGTAATTAAAATTAAAAAATGATTATTTAGCAGTTATTAAAAAAACTTAAAAAACATGTTTTGTTATGGAACCATTTAATGGTCCAAACATTTTGGGACCATCGAATCCGGTGCCAGAAGTGAGGTGCATAGTTATTAGATTATAATTATCAACTTAAATATATGTCTTTACAAAGAGAAAGTCTAACGCCAGCACTTTTGTTGAAATCTGGTCAGTACTTAGACTTAGTTTGATAAAACTTTTACTTTTTAAAGGTAGCTTATAAAAGTTAACTTTTAAAAGATGACTTTTTAAAAGTTGTAGCATTTATGTTTGGTAAATCAAATAAAAAATAGTTTTTAATAAAAACAAGCAACATTAATTGCGTTTAGTAAAATAACTTTTGAAAATTTAAAAATACTATAATAGACATAAATGTAAGCATTAAATTTGAAAATTAGTTAACCATATGAGGTTATATTAGACTTTTAAATTTTGAAAAGTACAAGCCAACTTTGGAAAACTCTATCTTAGGTGCTTTCAAAAGTACCCGATCTTTTAAAAGCTACAAGAACAAGCACATGATCATTTTGATTTACCAAACACAAAATGAGGAACTTGAGCTTTTAAAAAGTATAAGCACCTTTTCAAAAAACTTTACCAAACCAAACCTTAATCATCAAAAGGAAAATGATTAATCCTACACCATTAGATGTCATCTCACACCATTAAAAATATTGATGATGACTAATTGATGGCTAAACATCACAAATTCTGCTGCCTCCTAGCACTCTTTTTTTACAAATATACAAGTATAATAACCCATGCCATGCACGTGATAAAATTGAAATTATAATTTTAAGTTGTTTTGTTAAAATTTATTTTGAATTATAATCATTTGATTAATTAAAAAAGTAGCATGTCATGTGTTGTTCGTTTTTTCTTACACCGGTGTTAACTGTTAGGATTTGGTTGAATTAGTCCCACATTGCTCAGGATAGCAAATGGAGTGGGTGGCCTAGGCTATAAATATGAGGCTAAGTTCTCCATTTGTTTTTGCACCAGTCAGAAACACTTTAAGCTTGTATCTGATTTTTCTTTTCCTCTGTACTCTTTATTAGAGAGTGTTGTGAGGTGTAGTTAGATATTTGCTTTGAGAGAGTGTGGGTGTATTGGGGTGCCGGTGAGAGAAAGAAGTCTATGTGTTGTAACAATTTTCACATAGTGATATTCTCTGGTTGTCATTTGACAACGACCGTGGTTTTTTCTCCGGTAATTGGAGTTTCCATGTTAAATTCTTGTGTTGTGATTGTGTCTATTTTATTTCTCTGTCAAAGGTGTTTTCTCAAGGGGGAATGGTGTATTATTCCCAACATTAACTGTATCAACTCTAATATAGTTATTAATCGTTTTTACTAATCTACTCTAATGGTGAGCATGTGACGGCGCGACGGGTTGGTGGCGATGGCGACTGGCGAGCACGTGACGGCGCGACGGTTTTGTTCTTTATGTCGTTGAGTGGTCGTTAGGTTTGTTTACTTATTTGGGTTTAGGGTTGTTTGTGGGCTTGGTTGTAACAGGTAGCAGTTAGACCCCAATTGAAACCACAGTGTGCACCTTATTTTTTCCTCATTTCTAAACAAAAGCAGGAATTAAGAGAAATAAGTAGTAATATATCATGAAAAATATAAAAGATTTTGCATATGAATAAGATTATTTCTTACTTCTTTGTTTATTATTCTCATCTTGAAGACTTAAATTTCCTCCTCGCGTATGGGTGACAACTAACAAGAGAAGTTTGTATTAGAAAAGTTTGTGCCAAGCATCCCCAGGTAGTGTTGACTGTTGGGAGCCAAGCAGTATAGCCTCCACTGATTTAACATTCAAAATTTTAGACTAAATCAATCACATTAAATAAAGATGCATATAGAGGGGAAAAAAGAGAGAAACATAATAAGAGCATGACTAACACATATGCATGTTTGTTGTTAATCTTAACCCTTTTCTAAATAACACTTAATTCTCATGCATGATTGCCATCATAATAATTGAAATCGCGTAGCCTAATCTATTTAGCAACTTAAAAATGGGGTTTTAACCAAGTTTTTTGCAGCAAAAATGAAGAATATTACCAACGACTTCTCTTGAATACTCAAAGAGGATGTATGAATCTTCGAGATATAAGAACAGTAGGAGGAACAATTTATGCTACGTATAGAGATGCATGCTTTACCCTTGGACTCTTTGCAAGATGACAGAGAATTCATGGATGCAATTAAGGAAGCAAGCTCATGGGCCTCAGGATCATATGTTAGGAGGTTATTTGTCGTTCTATTAACATTCAACAATATCTCAAGACCAGAACATGTTTGGAATAGATGTTAGTATGAACTCTCAGATGATATTTTGTATCGACAGAGAACCGTGATGAACATGAGGGGTGAGTTTTTATTAATTGCAATTATAAAAGTTCTTCATTATTGATCATTTTTAGTTTGATTGAATTTTTATAGTATCGTATAATATGCAGAGTTAACCATGTCAGATGATGAGATTAAGCAGTTGTGCTTAATAGATATAGACAAGATCTTACATTCCTATGATAAAATCTTGAAAGACTATCCTCCTATGCCTTTAGCAACTGAAGTTGATAGTTCTTTGTTAACCGAAAGGGTTATTAGGGAAGAGCTAAACTTTAACAGGGATGATTTAAAGAAAAATGCCTTAGATATGTTAGCCATCGCAACACCTGAGCAGAAATATGCATTCGATAAAATTGTTACAACTATGTATTGTGATTAAGGGATTTTTTCTTTGTATTTGGTCATGGAAGTACTGAAAAAATATTTCTCTAGAACCTTATGTCTGTCTCAAGGGGTGATATTGTGTTAAACATTGCTTCAAGTGGTATTGCATCTTTACTTCTTTCCAATGGAAGAACGGCACACTCAAGGTTCAAAATACCGCTGAATATAACTGAGTATTCTGTATGTAACATCAAACCTGGTTCCCCTCAAACAATGCTGCTATTGAAAGCCAAACTTATAATTTGGGATGAGGCTCCAATGGTTAGTAGGTATTGCTATGAAGCGCTTGATAAATGCTTGGGTGATATCATGAGATTTTCTCTAACATATAACAAAGATTTGCCATTTGGAGAAAAAGTGGTTGTACTAGGTGGAGACTTTAGACAATTTCTTCCTGTTATTCTACGAGGATCGAGACAAGATATCGTTCATTTAACCGTGAATTCGTCTTGCCTTTAAAAGTTTTGTCAGGTGCTCAAACTAACAAAAAACATGAGACTCTCTGTAGGGACGACTGCTTCAGATCAAGAGGAGACAGAGCAATTTGGTGAGTGGTTATTGAAAGTTGGTGATGGTCTAATAGGTAACAATATGGATGGTGAATCTAAGATATGTCTTCCAGGAGATATTGTTATTCTTTCTTCGGACCAGGCATTTGATGAGTTGGTTCATTTTTTTATCCAAATATTTTGGATAACATGTCCTCAAATGATTTTTTCAAAGCAAGAACTATACTGACTCCCATGCTGGAACATTGTTGAAGAGGTCAACAACCATCTTATGGCTATCATTCCTGGAGGAAAAAAATTATATCTCAGTTCAGATTCGATTTGTATGGATGAAGGGAATATGGAGAGTCAACTAGATCTCTATGGTCCTGAATTACTGAATAGCATAAATTGCTCTGGTTTGCCTCCACATAAATTAATATTCAAAGTTGGTGTTCCGGTGATATTACTGAGGAATATTGACCAATCCAGTGGTCTTTGTAATGGTACAAGGCTACAAGTTAGGAAGTTTGGAAATCATGTCATAGAATGTGAAGTCTTCATGGGTAACAATGTTGGTCATATTGCTTTGATTCCAAGAATGAATATAGTACCAACAAATGAAACCGTCCCAGTTAGATTCCAACGAAGACAATTTCCATAATCGTATCGTTTGCCATGACAATTAATAAATTTCAGGGACAAACTTTATCTCATGTTGGATTGTACTTGTCCAAATAAGTTTTTACACATGACCAACTATATGTGACACTTTCAAGAGTTAAGAGTAAGAGAAGTTTAAAAGTTTTACTTATGAATCACGTAGGAATGTCTGCAAATTCAACCATTAATGTTGTTTATAGAGAAGTCTTTGAAAAAATAGAATTCTAATGTAAATATTTTAATTTTATTTTAAATTCTGTATCAATATATAATTATTTTACTTAAAAAAAAGTGTAAAATGATTATTACTCATTATTTTTAAGTTAAACTTTAATTTAATTGCTACTAATATATTATAATATATATTATAATTTATACATATTGAATTACTAATATGTAAATTTTTTTTAGTGTGTAATATACAAAAATATATTTAACCAATAATCTACTTATCTACTTAATATATTAAAATTGGGTTTTTCCCCCAACTAATGGAAGTGAGGTGTCGATTTCACATGAATCTATTTTTCCGCCAAAATGAATGCACTATTTCGCTTCTAAGTTTATTTTATAAAAATATCTTTATTATACTTATACTATAATTAGCATTTAAGTAATAATACATAATTATACTAATTTAAAAAAATATCTTTATTATAGTTATATAAAATCAATATTTAATGCATTATTAAACTATATCAATTATCAATCAAAAATATTTTTAATCATTTTAATAATAATAATAATAATAATAATAATAATAATAATAATAATAATAATAATAATACCCACACGGCCACACATTATCTTTTCTATCTTCTTTTACTTTTTTAATTGCTCTTTTTAGTTAATTTTAATTGTTTATTTTACTTTTACTTCTCATATATAGATTTATTATAATTCATCACAGATTCTTTTTTAATTTAAGTGATTTTTTAGGTTATATTTTACTATTGATACTTTTATTTTATTTAGTGTATTTTTTTAGTCTGTGTTTAATATAATAATCTATAAATATCTATTCTATTATGTAAAAATTAAATTTTTGCACTTAATGATAAAACTGTCGTAACATGTTTATGATGGTATTTTTCGATTTATTTCTTTTAACTCATTAAATTCATTTTATTATAATAAATTAATTATAACTTCTATCAATTAATTAATTGTAATTCAAATTGAATGATTATTTTGTTACAAAATTATTATTTTCTAATCTATTTATGGACAATACATATATTAATTATAATAGTAAATTAAGCTATTTCATCTCATTTATTATTATAAATGCTGAATTAAATAAGTTATTATTACTTTTGATTTAGAATTAAATGAGAATAAAATCAAAGATACTATTTTATTTGGTCTTTTGGATTTAATGAATGTCACACTCAAATATAAATAGTGAATTCCGGATTTTAGTCTCCAACACATCAAAGTCATCTCCATAACTCTTTTTCCATAAAAGAAATTTCGATTCAACTCTATCACGGAAGGTTTTCAAAGAACAAAGGAATGATCTGAACTTGCACAAATTCTAAATGTTCGAACTTACGATGTTGTTTCAGTTGGTTGTCCTTATGAGAATGACTCTAATCTATACGTGTCTAAGGACTAGAATAGATTAAATATTATTTAAGTAATTTATTTCTAATATTGGTATTTGATTAAATTAGTTTTAGAGAAATTTAAATTGTTGACTCAATTTATATTTTATTATAATTCATCACAGATTCTTTTTTAATTTAAGTGATTTTTTAGGTTATATTTTACTATTGATACTTTTATTTTATTTAGTGTATTTTTTTAGTCTGTGTTTAATATAATAATCTATAAATATCTATTCTATTATGTAAAAATTAAATTTTTGCACTTAATGATAAAACTGTCGTAACATGTTTCTGATGGTATTTTTCGATTTATTTCTTTTAACTCATTAAATTCATTTTATTATAATAAATTAATTATAACTTCTATCAATTAATTAATTGTAATTCAAATTGAATGATTATTTTGTTACAAAATTATTATTTTCTAATCTATTTATGGACAATACATATATTAATTATAATAGTAAATTAAGCTATTTCATCTCATTTATTATTATAAATGCTGAATTAAATAAGTTATTATTACTTTTGATTTAGAATTAAATGAGAATAAAATCAAAGATACTATTTTATTTGGTCTTTTGGATTTAATGAATGTCACACTCAAATATAAATAGTGAATTCCGGATTTTAGTCTCCAACACATCAAAGTCATCTCCATAACTCTTTTTCCATAAAAGAAATTTCGATTCAACTCTATCACGGAAGGTTTTCAAAGAACAAAGGAATGATCTGAACTTGCACAAATTCTAAATGTTCGAACTTACGATGTTGTTTCAGTTCGTTGTCGTTACGAGAATGACTCTAATCTATACGTGTCTAAGGACTAGAATAGATTAAATATTATTTAAGTAATTCATTTCTAATATTGGTATTAACATTACTATTAGAAAAAAAAAACTGTTAATATGCGGATGAATAGAGAATGAGATTCTCTCAACGCACAAATACTAGTACTTTATGTACTCCATCATGTTTAAAGAAACATGGAATTTGATTTAGTTAAAAATCACTGTTTGTTAAATATTTGGGCTACGTTTTAGAAATATTGCTAAATTAACAAATTTCTCACTAAATCAATTTTTTACCCATATGAGATATGGATAAGGCATAAGCTGAAACTCAAGAACATTAGAGTTTGGAGATGTCTTATATGTGTTAAGAGATTGCACAATAATAGAATTGATATTAAGTCCAATAAATGAGATTTATTGGTTGCCCTAAAAAATAATGAGATTATTTTTATCACTCTTCTTATGACAAAGTGTCTGTGATAAGATGTTAAACTCCTTTTTAGAAAAAGGATTCCATCTTAAAGAAAGAGTGGGGGTACAATTACTTTTATTAGAATTGTATACCACTCAATAGAGGATATACTTTCTCCTGAAAGGATAAAATGTTTGATCGTCAAACTAACTTTTTGAAAAAGTAGCCTATTTGTATAAATGATACAATTCTATAAAGATAGATCTAATGGTTACTTAGATTCTTTATAATCATGTTCAATAAGGATTGTCCTTAGAATAAAATTATGCACTATTGTAGTGGAAGATTTCATATTTTGAGAAAACGTCATATTTATTATGTACTAGGTGTATTTTACAAAAGGTTAAACAAACATGCTCAAGAGTAAAAGTGTTTAAGGTCAAAAGAGTTTTGATAAATACAAATGTGCATTAAAAAATTATACACATGATTGATTGGCTCTAGTGCAAGTGGGAGATTATTGTGATAATAGTATGCCCAAGATCCAATCTATCATTATTGGCTCTCGTGCAAGTGAGAGATTGTTGGAAATAAGTAGTATGACCACAATCCAATCAATCACGTGTCAAATAATTTGTTATTGTTATTATATTAAAATGTTAATATAATAACGTCCTTGATTAAATTTAGAGATTTATCATTGTGATAGTGATCATAATATTGAGAGATAAATTTTTTATAATTTAATTTAAATTGTTCTTGGTCATAGAATTATTAAAAAAGATATTAATAATCTAAAAAGATATTTATATATATAATGATCTTCATTGGATGAAGATTAATATATCTCATTTATTAAATTATATATATAGATGGTGCATATAGAGATATGACCATTGAATTGACTCACTTTGGGAATTCCTAATGGTTATAATTACCGTATATTTGTCAATAGGATATTCTCAAGATGAACATAGTAATAGAGTTTCCTTTGACCTGTGACTGTCATAGTAATTAACAATGTATTTATTATACTTTGATTCCGGACACCTAATACCTTAGAGTGCTAGTTGAATGGATATTGGGTATGATTTAAATACTTGTAGAATTAATAATTAGTTAATAAGGAATCCGTCAACTCTCGGTAAAGAGTTTGAGCTCTATGATTATAATGACTGAGATGAATAAAACCTTGGCCAAGGGGATTGAATGAATGAAGAAATAAGTTTCTTAGGTCATTCACAGTTCATTATAATAATGGTAACAAGTTAGAGTTTGACAATTAAACCATACTCTAAAGGTTAACCAAGAGCTGAAAAGATGGAAGGAATTATACTTTGTTCTTCTGAGGTTCTTAGTAAAAATATATTACTTCATACTACCGGGTCATTGAGGAGTGTTGCTAGACGCCAACCTTGATTAGTAAATTTAGTATGACTAATTTACTACCTGCTTAATATTGAACCTATGGGGTCACACACTGACGAGTGTTCTAATCTTTGATATATAATTATTTAATTATTTTTTTTATTTGATCGAATAAATAATTATATTAATTCAAATGAAATATTATTATATTCTTGAACAAAAAATATAATAATAGTATGATAATTGAGAATATTAAATGAGATTTGAGAATAATTAGTTATTCCATTTCTAAATTTGAATTCTAAATTTGGATGAGATCCTAACTGATTCTGTTTCAAATTGAGTTATGATATGATTCATAAAATTTGAAAGATTCAGATTTGGAATTTCAATATATGATTTAAATTTGAATTGAGAATCAAATTTAAAATCAGTAACAAATCTCATACTATATATATGTATGCCAAGAGTAGAGGAATGCAATACAGACGAGAATAACAAGAGTTTTACTCCGTTACCTCTACACACATAAACGTATGTGAGCCTGATTATTGGAGAAAAATTTTATGGCGTACAAAGAATTGCAAGAGGTTTCTCAATTTAGATCAGATGTCCATTGGTCAAGGAGTTGACAGTAAAGGTTGGTCTTGGTGTGGATACGCATAGCGCCTTCGTACCATCGAAGGAGAAAGTGATTTTTACTAGCGTACACAGGTATTTAGATCTTATCTATATATTGTATATTATTGGAATAAAGTTTAAGCACAAAATAGGTCTTTAAGGATTACTTTCTTTTCTTCCTCTGCGTGTTATGAACACATGGTAATCCTTCAATTATAATTTCAATCTTATCACATGCATGACACGGGTTAAAATACAGAGTTTCTATTTGAATTATAATTTATATATAATATATAAAAATATTAATATAAGTTTACTCTATTGTAATTTTTTCTCTTCTTACTTTTCCTTCCATCCAACCAAAAGAAAATTTTTTCTCTATTTTCTTTCCATTCATTTTTTCTTCATCTAAACACACACAAAAAAATATACTTTTCTTTCCATTTTATTTTCTCTCATTTTCTTTCTTTCTATTTTCTTTCCTCTTATTTTTTATCTTATATTCAAACAATAGTTTAGTGTTTATCTATTTATCTTCTATTAATATTGTTATAACAAGGATACATGTGACAGTATAAAAATGATATAACCTAAACTTTGATTATTTGAGAATTTATTGAGTGGCTAGAATAGCTCCACGTCACAAACCAATGAATGCTAGTAATAGGGATGATCACAAAAATAGCCAAAAAAGGTATTTGTAGGGATTACTCATATTTTGGGGCTAAATGGGGACTAGTGAAATCCTCACGACCTGCCATCCGAAAATGGATGGGGACTTGGGGTGGCAAACAGGCCAAAATCCATCAGGTTGACCCGCATAACCCGACAAAAAAGAGGGTTGAGCTGGAAATTTGAGATTGCCAAACTTAAAAAGCCTGCCTACTCCACAGTCCTGCACCGCCTAATCCATGAGTTTTGGCGGGTTTCGGTGGGACGGTGCAGATTTTTTCGCTGGGCCAAGCTTTTATTTTTTTAAGACCATTTTTTTACAAATTTCTATTATGTTATTAATCTACAAGAGAATGAAGATGATAATTGAAGATCTTCTAAGTTATATTTTGGATTATATTTTTATGTTTGATTGATTATAAACTTGAAGATGTTTAATTATATATTTTAGACAATATTTGTTTTGCTTTGGACAATATTGATTTTATTATTTTGTTTTAAAAAAATTGGTTTATAATTATGTTTATTACATATTTATAATTATAATTTTTATATTTTTGGAAATTATAAATTTATTGAAATTATTGTGAAATTATATATATTGTTTAATATTTAATGGTTTTTAAAAAAAAAAAATGAGAGCCTGCCAACCCGCCAGCCTACTATTAGACGGGGTGGGGGAGAAATTTAAGACCGCCTTACTAGGTGGGGTGGGGGCAAGCTAGCCCACCAAATCGCGGGCTTTTGGTGAGACAGGACGGACTTTTCTGTTTGCCACCCCTAATGGGACACAGACATAAGTATCCGCCCTATGGAATAAAATTATTAATTTATCCTAATTTATATATACATAAATTCATTTCTTGAATTTAGTAACCCTAATTTCTGCCTCCAATTCGAATTCTTCCTTTTTCTTTCAAACTCATTCTCAGCCTCGATCCCCTCTCTCTCTAGCTCACTTTCTCTGCCTCTCAAGTTCGTCACTACGTTGCTCAGTATCGTCCCAAAAAATTATGTTATGTTATTATGTTGGTATATGTTTTTATGTTTTCTCCTTTTGAAATGTTATTTTTCATAACGAATATGTTATAAATTGTGTTGAATTATATTGAACTGATTATTTTATGATTATTATATTATGTCTTTTTGTATTAATTTTTTTCAAAAGTTTACCGAGGAGATCTGCATTCCCTAAGGGGTAATTAAACAAGAACTTGCAATGACAGAAAAGGAATGGGGGCATTTTCTTTAAATAGTAGTGAGGGATCGGAAGGGGGCTTCTCACGCTCCTCTGAGTACTCATTACTATATCTAACTAGTAACGGAGATACAATTTGAGTCAATTTAAGAGGGGATGCGTGAATTTCATCTGCATTGGGCCTTTAAGGTAATGAACCTAAGTTGGATTTGGGACCCTAACAATAGATTTTAGTTGATCTTGCTTGCATTGAGGTCTTACTAGACCCAAGTATATCTTGGATTAATATTTTGAGTCATTATTATAGCAAATACTATACTAATATTATAACATTTAGTATATGTAAAAGTTGAATATATTTACAAGATATCTTTTTAATTCAAATTAAAAAAATTTAATTATCTATTTTTTTAGTTTTAAATATTATTTTTTAATATAACAAAAAAATAAAAATAACAATAATAACTCACATAAGTTTTATTTTGTTTCAATTTTGTCCCAAAAGTTTTCGATTTGCATCAAATATACCCTTGACGGCTAATTTTTCAAAAAATTTAAGACCAATTCAACAACAATTTCATAAGAACAACCCTCAACACAAGCAAATCAAACATCATTTTCATACATTATTGTTAGATTGGTTTTAAATTTTTTGAAAATTTAGCCGTTGGGGGTATATTTGATGCAAATCGAAAACTTTTGGGACAAAATTGAAACAAAATAAAACTTAAGAGTATTTTTGAAACTTTTACCAAACTTCAGGGACAAAAAATATACTTTACCCAAATTTAAATTATTAAAATTATTAAATGCTAAATATTTTACATCTAACCAATTTATTTTTTTATTAAAATTAAAAAAAAGAGTCATTGATCAATTCTAAATTTAAATTTAAATTTGAGTAAGAAAATAAAAAATATTTTAAATTTTATCTCACTAACCAGAATTAATTTCAAGACAAGAAATTATTTTGCACATCATATATATTGTGGGATAGTATGATCATTTACTATTTTTTAATGGTAAATATTGTCAAATAAAATGGTGTAAGAAATTAGAAGAAAATACATTTATAAATTTAGAAAATATTAATTTATTTTTCAATAGAATAAATTATATATTGAATAACAAAAGTTATTATTGGTTTCTCTTCACACTAACTAATACTCAATGATGGTGTTTCGGTACACCATGTTATCAAGAAATATTAATCGATCTAATAACTTTTGTAATGACATAAGTTTATGAATTTGAAAATTTAAAAATCATTTCATAACATGTGAAGTTTTAACAAGTAACAATGTTGATCATATTGTTTTGACTTTAAGAATGAATACGATACCAATAAATAAAATTGTCCTAATTAAATTTTAACAAAGACAAAAATTCATAAGTATTGCTATTAATGAAAAATTAATCTATTTTAAAGATAAATACAATTGTTTTCTACGAATTTCCTAACTCGACAAGTCGAGGATTAATCCACCACATATTGATACTCTGTTTATTAAGGGTGAGATTCGAACTCCAAATACTTGCTTAAGCAGACAAATGAGATAACCGTTCAACCAATCCAAATTGATTAAAATAAATATTAATTATTTTTAATATTTTAAATTATAAAATATTTATAATAATAATTATTATATATATTTTTTATTTAAATTTAAATAAATTTTTTTTATATAATTTTATGTATACAGGAACATACACTAGTTTTTGGATCGGATGTAAATTAATTCTACAAAAGAATGAATAATAAAAATTTATAAAATTTGAAAGGATCAATCAAGTCACAATAATTTAAATTAAATTCGACTAAAAAATAAATTCAAATCGATATAATGCAATTATACAAATTGTAAAATTATATTGTAAATAAAATTAAATTGACAAACTTAAATTACAATAAAGTATATTTATTTCAATTATCAAAGATTATGATTTTCTAAATGAGATATATATCTTATTTTTATGCTGTAATTATTTTGTCGATTTTTAGCAAATTGATGGTGGTTCGATATTTAGTGGTCTGGGAGCGAAACCTACTTCTCTATGCGAGTACCAATTTTTTAAAAGTGCATCAAAAGCGTCTTCGATTAGACAGGTAATTGGATAAAGGTGAATTAAAAACTCGTAAAACAATAAAAGAAATAAATAAACAATATTTTCAAAAAGACAATGTACTGAAATCGGAAAAGATTGCGTTGAAATTAAAAGAAAGCGTTAAAATGCCTTTAACTGAATCAATTAAAAGTAAACAATGCAGAAATATAAATTGAACAAAGATGAAGATAAAGAATACTTGGAAAAATAAACTTGCTTAAAACATAAAGTTTACAAAGGAATAAACTGAAAGAATGAAACGATGGGAGGAACCCTACAGAAAAGTTACTCGATTGAAAACTCAGAAATTTTCTGGGATGTGAGTGTGCTTGAGTGTTTTCTGAGTAAAAGTTCCAACCTTTATTCACTAATACTTCTTAGTATTTATAGGCTAATCCTATATAACTGACAATTAATTTACAATTAATTACAATTAAACATAAAATTTCAAATTTGAAGTGCAGTCTCTCTTGGTAACCGTTTCCGCCGCATGATTGTAGATATTTCCATAATTTCCTCGTGTAATAAAAGTCACTAACTCTCCCACTTCTATGACTATTCGATAAGCTCATCGAAGACCTTACTTAATCTTTCTAATCGAATCTCCTTATTTGATCAGGCCTACTCGATTAACAAGCACAATCGAAATCCAAATCAGCGCCCATTACTTCCAACTTCGAATTCATGCGTATATTTTCTCGAAAAACCATGCCTGACCCATTTCGAATTGATCCACTCTTATCGAAAATATTTTTTCGATCAACATTAA
>NC_029793.2:4327577-4328037 GCF_000816755.2 Arachis ipaensis | reverse complement strand
GGTCTACTTAAAAAAAATTGTTAAATAAGTTTTCAAAAAATTATAATGATAAGAGATAAATGATATCGAATAAACACTAATCCAATCTCTGATCCATGTTTTTAAGAATAAGACGATTTCTGTAAAAAAAAAAAAATAGAAACATTTTGACCCCTAATAAAATTATTTTGAGATAATACGATCACTCTCTTAAAAAAATAGTTAGGTAGTGATGAAAATTAATAGGTAGAAATTTTATTTATGATTTGTGGGTAGAATTCAAATTCTACAAAGTTTTTTTCTATAATATGACCAACAACCATCATCACTATCTCATCTTTTTCCACTTATTTAGCCTTCTTAATTTTTTTTAGACTCGTTTAATATTTTATTTTCTAAAAAGATCTATATATTTATCACAAAAATTGTTCAGAGACTTATATGTGTCATATTTCTAAAAAAAAATTATTTATATCTAAAT
>NC_029793.2:4316772-4326591 GCF_000816755.2 Arachis ipaensis | reverse complement strand
TAAGTTTGGTTATTTGTTTATTTCATATTTAATTATTTAAATAATTGATAATTTAATAAAAAAACGTTTGTAAATCAATATGTATTATAAATATACATAAATATATACTAGTTTAATTATTCTGTTGGTCTCTATAATTACATTGAATTTTAAATTAAGTCCTTATATTTTTTATTTTCAATTAGATCTTACACCATATATGATTTTGTAATTAAGTCATTACCGTGTCAAAAACCTTAGAATTGATAGAATATTTCATTAAACAAAAAGAATAGAGTTATTCTCCACATACAAGCGTTTTTTCATACAAGTCATTTATATTCATGCATTTTTCATGTTTTTCTCCGTGCCTCTTTTTCTTCTTCTTCTTCTTTCTCCGTGCCTCCTCTTTTTCTTCTTCTTCTTATTCTTCTTCTTTCTCCGTGCCTCTTCTTCTTCTTTTTCGTAATTTTTCTCTCTCGTTATCGTCGTCATCAACACCACCTCTTCTTCTTCCTTCTCTTCCTTTTTCTTTTTTCATTGAAATTTCTTCTCCGCTTTTCGTTTTCTCTTTCTCCTTCATCATCAGTTATCTCGTTTGTTGAAAATAATAAATAATTCAAATTCATATTGTCAATTGAACCAGAACGAAATTGATTATTGTTTTGAATCCAAGGCTAAGGTGTGGTTCAATTTAGAAGAAAAAATATAGCATTAGAGGAAATATTTTTCTGCAACAAATTTGGGTGTAGTACGAAGATATTTGGGTGTAACACGAAGATATTTTGGTGTATTTTAAGAATTTTTGGGTGTATTTTTATTCTGATAAGTTTTGCATAGTTTAAAACTCTCCCTCTTCCTCCTTTTCATCTTCTACTGTTTCTTTTTTTTTTTATCATCATCACCATCTTCTTCTTCTTTTTTTCTTATTCATCTTCTTTTTTTATATTACATTCTCAAGTTTCTTCTTGTTTTACTCTCTTAACAAGAATAAAAACAAAAAAATCAAACAAAGGAGAAGAAGAAACACATAATGCTGCAAAATTACTTGAAAGAGGATGAACTTACATTCATTTAACTAAAAGAAAGAAAGAAATAAGGAAAAAAAGAAGAAGAAAAAACGCAGCATTAGAGAAAATATTTTTCTGTATTTACAGCAAATTTGGATGTAGCACGAAGATATTTGGGTGTAATACGAAGATATTTGGGTGTATTTTAAGAATTTTTGAGTGTATTTTTATTCTGATAAGTTCTGCATAATTCAAAACTCTTCTTCTTCTTCTTCTTCATCTTCTATTGCCTCTTCATTTTCTACTGCTTCTTCTTCCTCATCTTCTTATTTCATTTTCTTATAATTCTTCTTGGGAGAAAAAATCAAACAAAGAAAAAAAATATAATATTGCAAAATCAATAGAAAGAGGAGGAAGAAAAAAATGCAGCAACAACAACAGTAATAAAAAAACAACGATGAAGATGAAACACGCAAAGAAAAAGGAAGAGAAACGCAAAGAAAAATGAGAAGAAGAAGGAAGAGGATGAGGAGAAGGAGGAACGTGAAGAAGAAGTGTCTTCCATAATGGTGAGTGAGAGCGCGCTTTGAAAATAGTTGAGTGATGCGCGTGTTATCACGCTCCAGTGGGTGAATGTAGTTTTTGTTAGATTTGGCCCAACTTGTAAGACTTGTAAGCCAAAAAGACTTGAATGTGTAGCATAACTCAAAAGAATATGGGTGGTACGTTATTGAATATTTCGTTTTATTTAATAGAATATTTTGTTAATTTTAATATTTTTATCACTATTAAGCTAAATTAATTGGTTTGGACGTTTGGTTCCTATCTGAGCAAAAAAAATGATAAAGTTCATTCCAAGGCTAAAATCTTTTCACATACTCCTCTAATTTAAAGCAGCATTTTAAGAATAAATGACCAAATGTACCAATGAAAGATGAAAATGCTGACAATTATACTTATATCAGACTGAAATTAACTTTGTACTCATTGAAGATGCGGTCCGTGTGACAGATATACCCTGCCTTGGTTTGACACCAGCTTCGTGCTTATACGAACCTACGTGGCACTCCAAACCCCCCAAACCCCTATCTACGTGGATTAAACCCTTTTTTTTTTGCAAATTGTTTGGTTTTTGAGGAACATTGCGCGGGAGAGGAAATGTGTGCCCTAGCAGAGGACTTTACGTCGCGATCGGTTGCTTTCCCAGTCGGAGACGTGTTGCGAATAACTCCCACGCGAAGAAGGTGAATCAAGGGGTTTCGTCATCGTCGTCCCCAAGTCGAAGAAGCCAGTACGAAGCCAATACGTAGCCCAAGGGTGTCGTGGTGGACGGCGCAGAGGTCACGACCTTTGCTGCTCAGCGAACAGAGGTATCTCATAGCCATTGTTGATTAATTTCATTTCATTCCCATTAGTTAGACATATTCTTGTACCTAATGAAATCATGTGATTGCTGAAGATTGGTAGAAAAGTTGGGTTAGGGTTTGTGTTACCTGTGGTTAGATACAATGTTTTCTTAGCTTGTGTTGGGTATTTTCATTTCCAGAAATGGCCACCATCCATATAACACTGTGTATTAATCATAGAGGACGGTTTGAGAGAGGGCCTGGTGGGTCAATTAGTTATACTGGTGGTGAAGTCACAGAAATCAATAGGGTGAACGTTGATACACTGAACGGTTTTTTTATAACTGATTTGTTGAAGGACATTGGATATACGTCCGTTTCTAATTTTTACTGGCAAGAACCGGGGAAGGAGCTTCATGATGGGTTGAGGGACCTAAGGGTTGATATGGACGTAGTTAGAATGTATGAGGCAGCCGTGAAGAATGGTAACAAAATCAATGTGTATACAGAGCATCCGGTGGACCAGGCTGTGATTGTTGAGGAGAATTATATGACTCCGTCAAAGAGGAGAGTAAAGACATGTGCCAAAAGGACGCCAACACCAAAGAAGAGTCCAAAGAGAAGATTGGTAGTAGTGGAAGATCATGATGATGCTGAAATTGTAGGTAATGTGCAAGTTGTGAAAGAGGACCAAAGAAGGGGTGAGGCCCAGAACATGGTAGAGGCCCATGAAGAAAATAAACAGGCTGAAGTTGTGGCCCAAAAAGAGGACAGTCACAGTGTGCCCCAGGAGACAGCAGATCCACCACCAGCATCATCCCATAAAGCAGAATAGTTTTCTCAGCCTCCTCCAACCCCTGTCTTACCAGATCAGCCACCATCAAGTCAGTCACAACCCTCCCAGCAGCCTGAAGCCAATGTTTTTGAACCTGTTGAACCCGAACAACTTACCCAATACACCCCACAGCCGTGTAGGAATCCACTTTCCCAATCGATCCCTGATTCAGGCCGATCCTCTGATTCCAATAGGATCCCCCAAACTAATCAAAGCAATCCTTCATTTGAGGTTGATGGAGGGCAAAAGGGGAAAAAGAGGAGATCAACCAGGAGGCCTCCCCCTACAGGACAATCCTTTATCCCGAACCCTGATCCGGACAAGCCACCAACCTTTTATGTGCCAGTTCAGGAGGATGAATTTTCTGATGAAAACCCTGGACATCATTGCTATTCTTCAGAGGACTTGCATAGCATAGCAAGTGACGATGATACTGAGACTTCAGTTTTTCCTCAGAGCAATGCTGATGCCCCGGTTAGCCAGGTGAGGTTGGAATTGGGGATGGAGTTTGAGACTCTCAACCAGTTCAGGAAGGCTGTCTGAAAGTTTAATATCCACATTGGCAGGAGCATATTCTTTGCTCGTTGTGACTCAACAAGATCCAAGGCTATATGCTATGATGAGGACTGTCCTTGGCAAATCTACTGTGCCAAGAGAACGTTTTCCGCAAGTTATCAGGTAAAGACATTTGTCAATGAACACACTTGTAGCAGAGATAATCACTGTAAGTCAGCAGATGGGAAATGGGTAATAGATGAGCTAGAGGAGAGGATTAGAGTTCAACCAAACTTGACAGTGAGGGAGGCTGACCAATACTTCAGGTCTGAGTATGATGTACTCATCAATGAGAGGAAAATTTACAGATCTATGAAGAAGGCGAAGGAGAGGATTGAGGGTTCCGAGATTGCACAGTATGCAAGACTTCGTGATTATGGTAATGAAATACTAAAGACTAACCCTGGCTCGACAGTAAGGATACATACGAATCCTATGCCTGATTCGAATCCTTTGTTTCTGAGGATATATGTATGCTTTGATGCGTGCAAGAAGGGATTTGTGGGAGGATGTAGACCTTTAATAGGTTTGGATGGGACCTTTCTTAGAGGGTACTACGGGGGGCAGTTATTGACAGCAATAGGACAGGATGCAAATAATCATATCTTTCCTATTGCCTATGCAATTGTGGAGTCAGAAAATAAAGAAAGTTGGAAGTGGTTCCTAGAGATACTACAAGAGGACGTCGGAGATTTTCAGGTGAAAGGCTTTAACTTTATGTCAGATATGCAGAAGGTACCCTTTTTGATTAATTTAGTGCAATGAATTCTGGTATATTATGTAGATAGTCTTCCTCTTTTTCATTATGCCTGTTTAGTGTAGTTGATGTATACAGTTGATGTATGGTGCGAATTAGAGTTAATTGCTTATGTATATAGTTATCGAGTATTGACTTTATTTGGGATAGGATTATTTTTTTGGATTCCATTTGGTGCTCTGTACAGTGTCAGTTTAATGGTGTTTTGTCTAGTTGATATTCCAAGGGACTGATAAGTGTTGTTACATTGTTTAGCTGATATTCCATCTGTTTCTTTCATATATGTATGATGTATGAGACCTTATCTTTTTCTGTACATTCTCTTCTCTTCCGGTAAATTTCTAGTCTAGTAAAAAAATTCTAAAAACAGTGTAACCTTGAGATTTAAGAGGAATGTTAGAATGTTAATAGTTTTTCAGTAGTGGGCATTGTGTTATTGTCAATAATTTTATTGCACTGGACTCCTGCAATCATACTAGTTGTACTATAACAAGCTTTTGGCCTTGAATAATATTATATATTGGTGTTTTTATTTATCTAGTGTATTAAGATCAAATACTTGGTTGATCTTGAGATTTAAGAGGAAATAAGTGTTCAGTTCACACAAAGTAATCTCAACTTTCAGAAAGAAAACCAGAGAAATGTGTGATTTTATTTAAAATGACAACTTCTTCTCTATTTAAAATGCTGAATATGTTGATGGCTGAGATGTTACTTGCTGATATGTAACTTGCTGAATATGTTGACGGCTGATATGTTACTTGCTGAATATGTTAAACGTATGCATGCTTGCTGACAGTGTTAATTATGTTACACATACTTATATTCACCCTATTTCTAAATTAGTGTGAGGATTGTTAACTAATATTATCCCCTGGAATTATTGTTGTGTTGGAGTCACATTGATTTTTATGTCTGCATGCAGGGGTTAATACCTGCAGTGCAGGAAATTTATCCAAATGCAAACCATAGATTCTATGCCATGCATATATGGCAAAACTTCCGCAAGAGATGGAGTGACTTAGAGTTAAAAATGTGTCTGTGGTCATGTGCTAAGTCAACCACAACACAGGACTTCAATGCTACCATGGATAAGCTAAAGAAGATCAATGTTGGAGCATGGGAATACTTAGATAAGATCAGTCCGAAACAATGGAGTAGGGCCCATTTTAGTGAATATCCGAAAGCAGACAACTACACAAACAATAACTGCGAGGTGTTTAACGCCAAGGTGAAGAAAATGAGAGGCAAACCAATAATTACAATGTTAGAGGAAGTGAGGTGCTATGTAATGAGGATTATGGCTAGGAATAAGAAGGCCTTGGTTGGGTATAGTGGACGGTTGGCCCCAACCCAGCAGAGCAGGTTAGAAAGGGAGAAGAGAGAGAGCAACAAGTGGAGGCCTCTACCAATCGAAGATTATGCGGGCAATGTTTACGAAGTCCAATGTATGCCCGTGAAGGTCAGTGTGGATTTGGGCAAGGCTACCTGCAGTTGTAGGCTTTGGCAACTAACTGGACTCCCGTGTAGGCATGCATGTGCTGCGTTAGCTTACCAAAACAGGCGACCAGAGGAGTATGCCCATAACTGGCTGACCATGGGTGCATATAATGCGGCCTATCAGTGTTCTATGCGGCCAGTTCCAAGCCAGGAGTTCTGGGAGTAGCTAGACACCCTACCTATTCTACCACCACGGTACAGAAAACCAATTGGGAGACCTTCATACAAGAGAGACAAGAGAAACGATGCCCCTACTGATAAGAGTGACCCTCATAGAATAAAGAGGAGGATTGGAACTATTGTCTGCAAATTCTGCCTCCAGGTAGTACATTTCATATTTGTTATTTATTCATATCAGTTCAGGATGCAATAAGTATGTAATTATGATGTATGTTCAACTTACATTAAGTATTCTTTGCTTTAGGCTGGTCATAATAAAAGGACCTGTAAAAAGAGAAAAGTGGCAATGGGTGAAGAGAGTGCTGCTTCGCAGGTGCCTGAAGGGGATTATGATGATGACATGATGGCTGAAATGTTCTGGGAGGAGACATTAAAGGCTGCAGACGCTGAAGCAGCAGCCACTGAGGATGGAAATGATTCCGCAACACCACACCCTGCTCCAGTAAGTGCATTACATTAGTTATAATTATTTTGTTATTGCTGCGACAATAAGAAACTCTTCTAAGATCTGTTTCTTATCTGCAACATGGCACACCACAGGGAATGCCGCCGCCAACAACCACACAACAGCAACCTCCAACCAACAATGCAACAACCAGGAAACAATTTAAAAGGAGAAGTGTTAAGCGACCCCCTCCCATTGCAAAAACACAGCAACCACCTACCCCATCTGCCAACAAACCAACTAACACCCCATCCACACACAACTCTGAAACTACAGCGCATCCACTGCAAGGTGCTAGTGCTGGGACATCCAGACGGTTCGTGCAATTCATGCCAATGCCGGGAGTGACTACGGGTGCTACGGGCCGAGGTACAGCTGGTCGGGGTGGATTTCATAGCAGGGGACGTGGAAGGAAAGGCCCCTTCAGTGGATCAAAAACAGGTGTTTCAAGTGGGAGCAGTAACTCAACTCCACTTTGATAGAAACTCATGGGTTTGGAGACTCAATCAACATAGGAATTTCATGGTTCATTAATGTTATGTTTTCGTTTTTTAATGTACTCGACTATGGTCGTCAAAAACTGTTGCTGGCATTTGGTTGTTTTGTTATATTAAAGAGCAACTCGAGACTCTTGTATTGTGTAATTTTCATGGTCTGGTTTAGGATAAGGTAGTTAAACTTGATTTCAGGGTGTTTTTTGAGCAACCAAACATGGTCTGGTTTGGCTTATGTCATAACTCTTATTTTTTGTGAATCAGAATCCACTATTTACAATGGTTATTTTATCAGTCTTTTGACAGCACAGCATTTTCTAATTTTGGATGAATCCTTGGAATAGAAACCGAATGCATATTGTTGCTATGTTTCTTGTTCTACTTATACTTGCTTCCTTAAGAGGAATAGACAGATTCAGGTGAGTTTACAATAGCATTGTGTCAAGATAAACTTTACGTCAATCTACATGGCTGCATCAACTACAACTAAACATAACACTACCAGAGATCGAAATCTTCGTGCCTATTTTCCATTATCAGAATTAATAAAAACCAGATCAAAGTTATACAATCACTTAAGCAGCATGTCATACCAAAGTTCCCAACTCATACACATCTTACACTTTCATAACCAAATACAACTCAAAAATTAAACAGAAGGCAACCCCCAACGCAATGGTTGAGAGCAACAGTCTCATTCCCCTAAGTTCCCCCTAACTTCACCCCTAAATTTTTCCAATTTCCTGGACATCATCGACGATGCTGGCTGATTTTCCAGAGCAGTCGTTACAGTCACGCCATCCTCATGCCTTGGATAAGACTGATCGGAATTTCTTTTTGCTAAAGCTCTTGCTAAGCCCTCCCATCCTTCTTCAATTTCATCCACCCACACAAAGTATTTGCAATCTCTTGTCTGGAAAAAATAAACCAACCAAAGTGTCAACTACAATGTCAAAAATAGATTTCTAACCTGAACAAGAACACAGCGTGTACATTACCCCCCACCCAGGACATCTGATGAACCATCTATTAGGGTTTGTCATGGTGCCAGACTCCATCAACACAACATCCCTCCCACACAAGCATTTCCCGTCGAGCATCTTTCCCTTCATCCTCTTCGAACTCGATGAACTGCTGCGAGTTCCATCACTTGCAGGAGAGTTATATCTTCGCAACGACATGCCAGGGCTCACGAGAAAATTCCTTCTCTCCTTATGTGCACTTGAAACTGGATGAGGTTGAAGTCAATTGCATTTACTGGGGTGTGGTTCGAACTGGGGAAGATGACTCCCTAGGGTTTCCACTACATGGGTTAATCCTTATAATAACGTTCAAATCCACGTAGATAGGGGTTTGGGGGGTTTGGAGTGCCACGTAGGTTCGTATAAGCACGAAGCTGGTGTCAAACTAAGGCAGGGTATATCTGTCACACGGACCGCATCTTCAATGGGTACAAAGTTAGTTTCGGTCTGATATGGATACAATTGTCAGCGTTTTCATCTTTCATGAGTACATTTGGTTATTTATTCAGCATTTTAATTTTAGCCATAAAATCAGTTGGGTGATTAGTTGTCTTTTGAATCAAAGTAATTAGCTAGAAAAAAATCTTTTGTTAATCTTTGAATTATTTTAATTGTGCTTTTAAAAACCAATCAGAGTAGAAAATAAAAAGTTTCTTTTAATTAATATGACCAACAAGTAAACCAATACCAAAACAACAAACTAAATAAAAAAATTGAAAAATTACCTCTGCCTTTTTTTTGCAAAACAAGTGCATCGAAAAAGCATTTTGTTAGAGAAAATAAATTATCTCAACAATTCTAAAAAACATAGTATAAGAACAAATTAAAAGATAAAAAATAATTATGAATTGCTCAATAAATTAAGCAAAAAAAGACTCGCAGAAAAGTAAAAAATAAAAACATGATTCATATCCTTGTCATGCATCCAAAATTATTTTGCAGTTGATCAGATTGTAAAGTTTTTAACTTGTTGTCAACTATTAGAATTAATATGGGCTATAGTCTAATTAGAGAGGTATATTATAAAAGTATATTATAAAAAAAATAGAGAAAAGACTAGAGTTTATTATTTTTAATCATCAATTAACTATCAATATTTAAAAATATAGGCTAAAATATATTGTTAGATTACTAAACTAAAAAAATTGAATTAATAGCTAAAAGTGATGGTAAAAAATAATAAAATATAATGACTCTATAACATTTCTCTTTAAAATACTATTAAAATTTGTTATGTCATTGTTGATTATTTAAAATTTGATATTAAGATTAATTGTTATGTGTATTTAATCTTTTTTAATTTATAAAACTACAAATTTAATCAAATCCAAACCACTTGAAATAAATCGGATTGGAATGTATAACCAAAATCATCCAATATTTCAATTCAAAATGCATCACAAGCAAAATTAATGTTCTAATCTTATAAATTTTGACTCAAAATGATATTGCAAACACCCTTAATTATAAGGTTCTTTTTTCTTATTTATATCATTATCACCCAACAAAAAAGTTTCTTTCATATGGAATTGTATTGGTCCAAATCGGTTTTAGCTAAAAGAACTTTGAAATTTTACTCACGAATAATGAGTAAATATCTCCAAATTCAATTATCCATGTTGTTCAAATATAAATATTTGAAGAGAGAAAATTTTAATATAAATATATCAATTTAATCATAAACTTTATTATTATT
>NC_029793.2:4300500-4316290 GCF_000816755.2 Arachis ipaensis | reverse complement strand
TACCAACAAATAATTTTTCTATTTTAAAAGCATATAAATATATACAATATTAAAAATATTATGTATACATAAAAGATCAATCATTATATATAAATATTCATAATCTGTAACAACTAATTTAGTATCTGGTTTATAATATGAATAAAATATTTTCTGGGAAAAGAAAACTTTTGTTAACCTTTCAATTGTTTAGTTGTGCTTCTAAAAACCAGTTAGAGTAGAAAATAAAAGGTTTCTTTTATAATTAATATGACCAAGCAAACCAATACCAAAACAACTAACCAAATAAAAAAAATTTCCACTACCTCTTTTTGCAAAATAAGGGCATCCAGAAAGCATTTCGTTGGAGAAAACAAATGATCTTAACAATTCTCAAAAACATAGTATAAGAACAAATAATTATGAATTGCTCAATAAATTAAGCGAAAAAAGACTCACAGAAAAGTAAAAAATAAAAACATGATTCATATCCTAATCATGCATCCAAAATCGTTTTGCAGTTGATCTGATTGTAGAGTTGTTAACTTGCTATCAACTATTAGAGTAATATGAGCGTATAATCTAATTAGAGAATTATACTATAAATAGGAATATGATATACTTAAAAGTTAATTTTTTTTTCTTTAGCCTTAATTTTAGAGATTTCTATTCTATTTTTTCTGATTTTTATCTAATTCTCTTTATTTTTTGATATAATATCATATCAAACGGTGTTTTTATTGACTAAATCTCCTAAGTTTGATGGTACAGGAGATGGTTATCATTGGCATATCTCACTTAACAATTTTGGAAGGATCAAGGAATTGCAGAAGCGCAAAGATTTTTGGAAGTTGAGAAAAGTTTCACGGGAAAGACACTCGCCGGCCGCCGGTTCCGATTTTGGAAGAAGCACAATCCAAATGCAGACAGAATGGTATTTTATATTGTTTTTCTGCATAAATATCAGCCAGATTCTCGCTCAATCCTATCGAACATCTCTTGCATAAGTATCAAATTTGTCACCAAGAATTGCATCCTATCACAACAGGAGAAGAATCATCAGATTTCAATTTACAAGTCCAATAACAAGAAGATTGAATAAAACTTACAGATCAATCACAATTTCAAAATCCAGATCCAGTGTTACCAAAAACTACAGCACAAGTGAAAATTCAAATCTCAGATCCAGAAATTCAATCAACATTTCAGGGTCCAGTTCCAACATCAATCACAATTCATGTTATGACAACACCAGCAATTCAACAAGTAAAAGGTTTAGAAACATATATGGAATTATCTACCGTGATCGCGATTAACAGTGCCAATGTTGATGAACTAGCAGTGAGGGAGAAAGGGGAAGGAGGAACTAAAGACGGATGATGGTGTTGGAAAACTATCTGACCCTACTCATTCACCAAAACTAGTTCAGTTTGGAGAAAGCGGTGTGCGCCTTTGATGGTTCTTCCGGCAGAAATAAGATAGAAAATATTATTTTAGGATTAATTGGTTCTATATTAATTGTAATTGGTATTTACAATTTTAATTAGGCTGTATAATTTTTCCGCAATCTTGAGGGACAAGGTTGTTTTGAAGGAAAGGACGGATTAGTATTAGATTTATAGTCCACTTAAAGAAGTATACTATAAATAAGAGTATAATATAATCCTGTAAGTAGACATAATGTAATTAAAAACTATTTTTTTTCTTTGGTCTTAATTTTTGAAATTTCTATTTTGTTCACTCTAGGGCTAGCAAGGGGTAGGGTAGGGTAGGGTAGGGTTTGGACTCTACCCTAACCTTACCCGCGGGTTGAAAATTCTATTAAAATTCTACCCTATCCTACTCGCAGGTTGAGAATTTCTCAACCCTAACCCTACCCGCATCCTAAAGTTTTAAACCCTACTCTACCCTACCCTACCCGCAGAAATATCAAATTTTTTTAAAATAAACATAAAATTCAATCATTTCAAATTTTATACATATTAATAATATAAAAAATAACAAACTAATGCTCTAAATTACTAAATTAACTAACTAGTTTAGTGGTTATTCACTTATTATAAGTCATTACATAAGAGAGGTTGTAGGTTTAACTCTCAATTCCTTCATTATATACCTAATTTTTATAAAATATGTGTTATATTTGAGGTGCGGATAGGGTAGGGTAGGGTACACCCTAAACCCGTACCCTACCCTACCCGCAGGCATATCCGGACTGTACCCTACCCTACCCGCAGCGGGTAGGGTATCCTATCCTATCCGAACGAGTTGGACCGAATTGGGTACCCGCGGGTAGGGTATGAATTGCCAGCCCTAGTTCACTCTGATTTTTACCTAATTCTCTCCAACCCTTAGATACAATATTGCATCATCAACATGCATCACAAATGGATATGTGCAACTCAAAGCATTAAACAGCATATATAAATTTCTAAGGATCAGAGACAAAAAACCCTAGACTTTTTAAGGATGAAATTCGAGAAATCAAAATACTTACCAATATCAAAGTTAGCAAATCCAAATCACCGATATTATGTTCAAGTGCATAATCATTCATAAGCATCAACAAATCTTTTAATAATTTAGGTGGAACACTGGCCTAAAATTGACTCAACTGTTACGCAACTTGAATAATTTTTAAAACTTCTAAGGTTCTAACATGATATTTTTTTCTCAACAACTTTGATCAATGAACAACAGAGAATAGAGATAGTGAGAGTTCATACCATGTTTAACAGGATTTAGGTCAATGAAATTTAGTTGACATGTTGTAGAGCCCCTTGGTATGGCAGATAATTCCCTGACAATATCATATCTTGTATCTTGGCCGAAAACATATGTAAGATGAATTGTGACAGTCTTCAAAGCAAGTCCTCTTTGTAAAAGATATGCAATAAATTCACGCTGACCTGCAGAGTCTTTATATCCTCTAAACTCAAAACTCTTGAGATGTGACGTCACACAATTGGGAACCATGGTTGGTGGTGCTGGCCCATAATACTGACGAAAAATATCACTCTGGCCCAAAAAATGAAATAATAACACTTCTCAATTGACTCGGAAAACAACAACAGAAAAAGAAATAGAGACATTAGTCTTTAACTGAAATGTATTGATACCTTCCAAACATGAACCGCGAGAGCTTCAAGTACATGACAATTATGAAGGAAGTTTAGCAGGAAGTCTGTGTTCAAACATGGAACATCAAGCTCTAGATTCAGCAAACGGGGAAATTCCGGAATCCCGAAAGTTACACCACTAAAGAAGCACTGTATAGAAGATGAGAACACATAAATTATATTTCATAATTCATAATACAGTTATAAATTCAAATTAGCTTGAGGAATCATGGGATTATGAGTTTGTTTGGGTATTATTAAATTGATAAAAAAAATTACATAAAAATTAAAAAGATTTTTTCATAAAATTTCGCTCGAACAAATCCTATCATAAGCATGTTACCAGTGTTGTGAGATGTTTCAATGCCAACAATTTTGTTTCGCGGAGTGCCAGAAGAAGCTCAGGAACCCAAGGGACATGCACAGCATGTTCATGATGAATATGAAGATGCGCCTCCACCATGTTAGGGAAATTGCTAAACGAAACCTGTAGCTTAGATTTCGCGATTATTTTCATATAGAGGTATTCAAGAGATGGCGTATCTATCACACGATGGTTAATGTCATTATCCACGGTGCTTTTATCTTCAAAGATTAAACTTTTCAATGTGCGAGGCATCTGGATTGTAGGTATATAAACATAACTACCATAGAATCTATCCGGTACAATGAGCATAAGATTTTCAAGAACAGGGCAGCCGGATAAAAGTTTGCTGGGGTCCACACAGAGGGTATCTAACTCTAGGTTCTTGAGGGATGGCAAATAAACATTTGGAAACTCTGGATAATAATCGAAATAATCACCACGTTTCAAAACAAGGGACTTGAGTGATGGAAAAGTGAGTATGGCTTCAGGCAAGTCAATTCCAACCACTAGATCAAGGTAGAGATACAATTCTTGGAGGTGGGGCCTAATAATGGCATCAAGCCATGTTAAGATGGGTAGACTATATTCTGAATCTTCTTTACAAATGAGGCGGAACTTTTCGATGGGGCAATCTGCATTGCGCTGAGCTAGAATAGCATTCACATATGAAACAAATCGAGCTTCCCATTCCTGAGTGTACCGAAAGCGTATATTATCTATGTCAAGGACTTGAAGATCCTTCCAAACATGGCGCCACCTGCGAGAGAGGATGCTGGTGGATACAGCTTCTTTTGTTGGGAGGTATGAAAGAATGTCGCAAAGGATAGAATCCGGTAACAAACTGATCCTATCCATGTTCATGGTTGATGGTTTCACTTTCTTAAGTTTGTCTCCGGAGAGGGTTAGACTCAACTCTAGGGTTTAGGGTTTTTTTTTTTTGGTGACTACTAGGGTTTAGGATTTAAAGGAGAACCAAGGGTGTTTGTTTGTTTGATTTTTTGATTATATAGATTTGATTAAGATTATTATAAAAGGTATCCTATGATTTGAATTTATTTTTTGATTTGATTTAATTTAAATTATTATCTTTTATTTTAACTCGATTTAATTAGATTTGAAAAACCAATCAATGATTTAGAATTTTTAAAAGTTAAAATTTGGATGGAATGTAATTCATAAAAAAAAGTTAATAATAAAAAATTATAAATTTGAAAGGATATAAAATAATCCAATCAAATCATAATAATTTGAATTAGATTGAACTGAAAATAAATTCAAATCGATATAAAGTAATTATGTAAATTATAATTTTTTTTATTTTTCACAGTATTTTATAAATTAACAATTAATTCGCAGTAAATTTGAGCTTTATTTAAGGCTTTATTATTGATTAATAAATTGCTGTATGCAAAATTTAATATGCAAATTATAACTCTTTGAATCAAATTAAAATAAATTATCTCCATTTTAATTGTCAAATAGCATTATCTTGTAACCGTAAATGAGATACATATTTTATTTACAATTTTGGTGGGGACAGAAGGGGCCAAAGAAAGATTTACTAAGTGAGTTGGGATACTATGTCAAGATTAGAGGGATGGAGGATTGGGTTTTAAAGACTTGAGAGCTCAAAATTTGGCCTTGGTAGAAAAACAATGCTGGCGACTTACAACTCAACCAAACTCACTATTTACTCAAGTTCTAAAACGCAAGTATTAACGATACAGAGATATTATGAATGTAGAAAGCGAGAACTCACCTTCGTGGGGTTGGAAGAGCATGCTGGAAAGCCAAAAGATCACCGAGAAAGATCTTATCTGAAACATTGAAACAGGTCAGTCTGTGAATATCTTCTCCAATCCATGAATTCTTTCTCCTTAACAATTTTCACCTCCCCTGCGCCTGAACGCTTTCTCGACAAACCAAGCAGTAATCAGAATCAGTAACCTGTTAGCTCCCAATAAACAATGGAATCAGCAGATCATTCAAAGCATGTTTTCAGCCCAAATCAGCAATCAGATTTTACTAACAAAAATTGTTGAAGGTAATGATAAAGGGTTAATGTTCAAATTTGTCCCTGAAAGATCACGCGATCTTCATTTTCGTCCCCGAATGATTTTTTAATCAAATTAGTCCCTGAAAGATAAACTGTTAGTCAAATTAATCCTTCCGTCAATTGGATGATGACGTGTCATGTTAAGTGCCACGTGGCATGATGACATGACACGCCACGTGGCAGGTCAGTAACACGTGGCACGCCACGTGACAGGTCAGTGCCACGTGTCACTTGACATATAAAAAAAAAATAGGAGAGAGATAATTTTATGAAGTAAAAATTAAAAAAAATTATATAAGGACTAGTTTGACTAATTTTTAAAATTTGAGGGATGAAAATGACTTACGTCTGGACTTTCAAGGACTATTTTGACTAATAAAAAAAATTTTTATATGTCAAGTGACACGCGGCATGCCACGTGTCACGTCATCATGCCACATGGCACTTAACGTGACACGTCATCATCCAATTAACGGAAGGACTAATTTGACTAACAGTTTATCTTTCAGGGACTAATTTGATTAAAAAAATCATTCGGGGACAAAAATGAAGATCGCGTGATCTTTCAGGGACGAATTTGAACATTAACCCTAATAATAAACTTACATGGATGTTCTATAAATCTAGTAATTATGAAGTCTCCTCCGGATACCGAGTAACTTATCAGTTCAGTCATCTCCCTCTAGAACTCATCCCAACCTCCAAGGGACAAGAAACATTTGGGTGCGAACTTGTGAAAAATGAAGCTCCCCCAAAATTGGCATCTTTCTTTGGCGAGCCTTGCAAGAACGCCTTTCGGTGATGGATCTTCTTCACCGACGACTGCCTGGGAGATCCGAGACTTGTCCAAGATGTAACGCCGCTGCGAAATCGACCATACACTGTCTTTTTTTCTGTGTTCATGCAAAGTAAGTATGGCTAAGAAGTCCTTTGACTGGTATGGACCAATAAATATATATATAATTTTAAATATAAAATTTAATTTATTTATTTAAAATAAAATCCTTAAAAGTTTTGTAATGAACTTTAAAAAAATATTAAATAAGTCTTCCAAAAATTATAATGATAAAAGATAAATGATAATATCATAAGTTATCAATCTTTATGAATAATTCTAACGTTTTAATTCTTTCACAAACTTACTTGATACTTTCTTTTCCACTTATTTAGTCCTTACCAAAATTTTCTTAAACTTATTTAATATTTTATTTTTTAGAAAAATTTATGAATTTATCATAACAAAATTTCAGAGATTTATATATAGAGAATGAATTCTCTCAATTTTTTCTTTAATTATTTAGTAAAATATGATCTCTCATCAAGTTGAAGGGAATCAATTGGCTGAGGTGGATGAATTTGAAGATAAGTTGTAGGAGTTAGAAAGTTTGTGTAATCCAATAACTTCCAAGATGTACCAAGGTGGTGCTGGTGACACATGCCTATGGGAGGTGGAGTAGATGGTGCATCTCATGGAAATGCTTCATCTGGTGGCAACAATGGTGCCGGTCCTAAGATTGAAGAAGTTGATTAAGACAAATGGAAATGCAATTTATGTTTCATTTGAGTAGTAATATTATAGATTTAGATTGTGTGGCTTTAGAAAGTAAAAATGTTGTGCACAAGAATAATAATAATAATAATATAATATTGTGAGATGTAAAATATCCTTTTATGTTATAGAGATAAAATAAAGATTTTGAACTTACTACTTGTATTAATCTTTCTTTTTGCCATCTGATTATTGTGTTTGTACATGATCGGAAATACTACATGAATCAGTTTTTATTGCACTTGTTGTACTGAAATTTCCCATGCTAATGCAAATTGTTCCTTTGATACATACAATGAATTGAGATTTTATTTTGAGATTGGAACTATGATTTTGCCTCTTGCTCTCTACAAGCCATGGAGAATGTCCTGCTAGATAAAATGCTTTATTGTTGTTATTGTTTTCTATTGCTAAAGAAGTAGATATCTTAGATTGAAAACAGAGCAGGTTTATGGTAAAGGAGAAATGAAGTTTCATTTTGTTGAGGACTTTTGTTATTGTCTTTAAATTGATTTTCTTTCATGTCTATGTTCTGTTTTCTGCTGAAAACATTAGCATTATTGACTATTTGACTTGTACAGTGACACACCTATGGCTCAATATATCATCTATTTTGGATAGTAGCCACATGTTTGTTCTTTTTTTTTTTTGTCAGTGTATTGGACAATCCCCAATTCTAAGTACACAACACACCCACACACCCTCACACATTTATCACATTTTTCCCCTCAAATGCATCCTCTAGAGTTTAAACTCTAGACCTTAGTGGTGGGGAGGGGGTGAAACGCCACCTGAGCTAAGGCTCTTCGGCAGCCACATGTTTGTTCAACCCCATGTGGAGCAAATGATAAGATGTCAAGTTGCCAAATTTAGAGAGGACAATACCTATGTCAAGCCCAATTGATTCCAAAAGAGCTTCTATGTCATCATCAAATCATGTTATACCTGCATTGAACTACAATGGACATGTTTGCACTTTTTTTTAAAAGGCCTTTTCTTTTAAGTTATAACCAAACTTCACTCACCAAAGGGACCGCACTTTAGAGGTTCCATCTTCTATATGCTTGTTTTTGTTTATTGTTTTTTCATGCATGAAATTCATCTTCATTGCAGTGTTGGCTAAAACTGAAGACTTTTCAAAAAGAGGGTTCTACAGGACAACCATATCCATCAATATTCCGCCAAAAAAGGAAAAAGAAAACAGAAAAAATGAGAAAACAAAGCCAAATTAATTGGCTTAGTTCCTATCTAAGCAAATGAAATGATGGAGCTCATTTCAAGGCTAAATTCATTCCACATATTCCTCCAAATTTAAAGCAGCATTTTTATTCATAAGATCAGTTATGTGATTAGATGTTCTTTGAATCAAGGTGATGCAAGTCTTCCAGATCTAACTCAGAGTCTCTAAAATCTTTTTCACTAAATCTCTTTTCAAAATAATATCGTCAATCTTCTTCCTATGCACCGTAAAAAAGGCATCCAAACAAAACAACACTTTCAAACAATGATTAAACTCCTTGAAATAACATGAAGTTCGACCTGGAGAATATACATTAGCATTTTCTAGCTTTTCAGAGCAACTTTTTACCCAACAGGCCAACACCCATCTGAATTGCGAATAAGACAACCAAAACCTGTTGACCCACTAAGGAAACTCTGGCTAATTTCACAATTCACTTTAACCGAATTTATAGAAAGAGACACCCGAACATAACAGAGCAAAAAAAGAGATTAAAAAATGTGCATATTAAAGATGACAAGTATTTCTCAAGCTGAACTCCGGATCATACTTACTACTTTGTTAGCACCTCATCCACCATCAGAATTGTAGATATCATTTTTATCCCTCAAAATCCACCAAAAAATTAAATAGAACAAGAATGTATCTCTCCAATAAAAATCCTACTTCAGCTAGTTGTTCAAGCTAGGACAAGCATACTAAGGAACAATCAGAAACATTAAGACCAGGTGACTTTGATTAGCTCGAGTACTTTAACCGTGTGTGACTCAAGAGTGGAATATGGAAGAGAGGAAGTTCTGTATTCTGATTCTCATTAGTGTTAGAGAGAAAAATTACAGAGATGAAGAAAAGGATGGTCAGCAATCTTACACATTACACGTTTTATGTATATAAACTCTATCTAAGTGGACCTACTAACTAGAGATAAATACAACTAGTCTAAACCTAACTCAATTAACTAACTCACTCTTCATTCTATATGTGCACAATTAGTTACAAGTCATGCAGAAAAAAAGAAAATAGAAAAACAGGGCATCAAACCAGATTACATATTTTTTTAAGAAGTATTCATAGACATCAACAAAAAAAATTTAAGAATTAATATGGGACACTGGCCTAACATTGATTCAGTGTTAAGCAACTTAAACAATTCTAAAGTCACAAATAATCAGCATGATTATAATCCTCCAAATATAACAATGATAAAAATCTTCACCATATGTGTTTGGACATTTTCTGATATATATTTAAAATCAGAAGTAAGGGATAATTTTCAGTTTCCAAACATAATTTGATTTACAACAATAAAAAGTTTCTTTTAATTAATATGACCCACAAGTAAATGAACGAAATACCAAAACAACAAACTAAATGAAAAATTACCTCTGCCTCTTTTGGAAAAACAAGTGCATCAAAAAAACATGTTATTGAAAAAAATATATCAAGCAAATAAAAGATTTACAGAAAAGTAAAAACAAAAACATGGTTCATATCCTAGTCATGATGCATCAAAAATCGTTTTGCAATTGACCAGAGTGTAGAGTTGCCAACTTGCCATCAACCTGCATCACAAATTGATGTATGCAACTCAAAGCATTAAACGGCATATATAAATTTCCTACTATGTTCAAGTGCATATTTTCAGGGCATCAAACAAATTTATTCATAAGCATCAACAAATATTTTAATAATTTAGGTAGCAGACTGGCCTAAAATTGTCCCAACAGTTATTCAACTTGAATAATTTTTAGAACTTTTTAAGGCTTTAACATGATAACACCTTTGATCAATGAACAACAGAGAATAGAGTTAGTGAGAGTTCATACCATGTTCAACCGGATTTTGGTCAATGAAATTTAGTTGACATGTTGTAGAGCCCCTTGGTATAGCAGATAATTCCCTGACAATATCGTACTTTGTCTTTTGGTTGAAAACATATTTAAGATGAATTGTAACCTTCTTCAAAGCAAGTCCTCTTTGTAAAAGATATGCAATAAATTCACGCTTATCTACAGAATCTTCATATCCTCTAAATTCAAAACTCTTGAGATGTGACATCACACAATTGGGAACCATGGTTGGTGGTGCTGGCCCATCATACTCCACCACCGGATGAAAATATTTTTCCTGATAACAAGAAATAACACTTCTCGATAGACTCAGGGAAACAACAAAAAAGAAATAGAGACACTAGTTTTAAATTAAAATGTACTCATACCTTTGAAATATCATTAATCACAAGAGTTTCAAGTACATGAGAATTATGAAGGAAGTTTAGCAGGAAGTTTGTGCTGAAACATGGAACATGAAGCTCTAGATTGAGCAAACGGTGAAATTCTGGAAACTCGAAAGCTGGGCCACTAAATAAGCACTGCATAGAAGATAAGTACATAATAATTATAGTTCAAATTCATAATTATAGTTATAATTTATAAATTCAAATAATTGAGTTACATCAAGCATGTTACCAGTGTTGTGTAACCTTTCAATGCCAACAATTTTGTTTCGCGCAGTGCATGGAGAAGGTGGGGCACCAAACCGACATGGTAAATACAGTCATGAACAAGATCAAGATGTGCCTCCACTATGTTAGTGAAATTGCTAAAAGAAAACTCTAGCTTAGAGTTCAAGAGGGTCATTATTTTTATATGAAGGTATTCAAGAGATGGCGTGTCTATCAAAATCAAACGATGGCTAACCCCATAAAAAGATGTGTTATCTTCAATGATTAAACTTTTCAATGTGCGAGGCATCTGCTGCATTGTACGTATGACATAAAGACAACAAATATCGGGCATCGGTAAAATGAGCTTAAAATTTTCAAGAACAGGGCAGCCGGATAAAAGCTTGCTAGGGTCCATAGAGACGATATCCAACTCTAGATTCTTGAGGGATGGCAAATAAACATTTGAAAGCTTTAGATAAGAATCCAAAAAACTATCACGTTTCAAAATAAGGGACTTGAGTGATGGACAAGTGAGTATGGCTTCAGGCAGCTTGATTGGTAGATCAACGCTGAGATAGAGTTCTTGAAGATGGGGCCCAGTGATGGCATTAAGCCATGTTAAGACGAGACTCTCTGAAACTTTATTGCAAGTGAGGCAGAATTTTTGGATGGGGTAATCTGCATTGCGCTGAGCTAGAATAGCATTTACATACGAATCAAATCGATCTTCCCATTCCAGAGAGGAGCAAAAAGGTGTATAATCTATGTCAAGGACTTGGAGATCCTTCCAAACATGGCGCCACCTGCGAAAGAGGATGCTGGTGATCACAACTTCCTTTGTTGTGAGGTATGAGAGAATTTCGTAAAGGATAGAATTCGGTAAAGAACTGATCCTATCCATCTTCGTGGTTGATGATGGTTTCCCTTTCTTTTTATCTCCTGAGAGGGTCAGACTCAGGTCTAGGGTTTAGGATTCAAAGGAGAACCAGGTTTTCACTAATAAAAAATAGTGTTTGTTTGATTTTGATTATATACATCTGATTAAGATTATTATTTTTTTGATGAGCTTTATTTATTTATTTATTTATTTATTTATTTTTATGAGCTTGATTTTTTTTTTTGGTGACTTAAAAAAAAATAAACAAAAACTAAGAAAGAAAAAAAAAACAAGAAACTACTTAAGAAAGGCAGTCTCGCTGAATACTACTCTCAAATTCTTTCCAAGGCAATGGAAGCTCCACTTGGGGAGAAATAGTCCTCATTGCAGTCTTTGCCATGATGTCTGCTACTGTATTTGCATCTCTCAAGATCAACCGAAGATCAGCACGCCATTTCCAAGACATGATATCTCGGATTTTTAACACCAAAGGATCAGTAAACCCAGAGCAATCTTGTAAATTATTGACAATAGTAAAAGCCTCCACACAGTCTGTCTCACATATAATGTCTCTTTGTCCCGAGTCCTATGCTAAAAGAAAGCCTCTCCAAATAGCAAACAACTCTCCTTGCAAAATGCTACGACTCTCAATTGTTCCCAGACAGCCTCGTTGCCACCTTCCCTTCCAATCTCTGCTAGCACAAGCAAAACCAACTCGAGCACCACTGCCAGGATAGCTAGCATCACAATTAATCTTAAAGGTACCCACCGAGGGGGAATCCAAGAGCCACTAATGGTTGAGGGGATAGATAGTCGTTGCAACTCAAAAATATTTCGGAGCTCCTTTTCTAAGGACAAAGCCATACCAATCACCTTGTCTGTGGTCCAATGCTCGTGAGGATGAAAGATCTCGTTGTTTCTCGAACACCAAATCCACCAGAGACCAGAAAAGAATCTAAAAGGGCGCTGTTTGCTATTATGTAAGAACCAACTCATCAAATCCACTGGTTGATCGGAGATCCCTAAAGCTTGCCAAACAAGTTGGGCTTTTGAACAATCCCGAATACAATGTAAAACCGACTCCTGACTTGAGAAACATCGTGGACAGCTATCCGTGTGCGAAATGCCCCTTCTAAAACGAAATGCAGCAGTAGGAAGAGCCTCCCGAAGACATAGCCAGGCCAAAAATTTGTGCTTTTCCGGAACATGTTGACACCAAAGCCAAAGCCAATTACCCCTAACCTCCCAACTAAACATCTTCTTACTGAGCCACAAATAACCACTATGAGCATCATAAACCTTTGAGGCCGCACCAGTCCAACACCAACCGACCTTCAATCCACTCTATCGTACGCTTTCTCCAAATCAATCTTAAAGGTCAGGGGGCCTTTCTTTGACTTTGTCTTCTTCATGAAATGGAGAACCTCTTGTGCTACAATGATGTTGTTAGGGGTTCCTCTCCCCGGGATAAACCCTCCTTGAAGGGGCCCAATAATCTCTTTGAGATGGGGACGAAGTCTATTGACCAGGACCTTCGTTATAACTTTGTAAACCACATTACAGAGACTAATTGGTCGGAAATCCTTCATGGAAACCGGGTTTTCTACCTTCGGAATAAGAACCACAAGAGTTTCCATCATCCTTGGATCCATATCCAAACCAGAGAACGCATGACGAACCATAGTCCAAACATCAAAACCAACAATCTTCCAGTATTCTTTAAAGAAGAAAGCCTGAAACCCATCAGGGCCCGGCGCCTTGAAAGAATGCATACTGAAAACAGCCGACTTAACTTCTTCCAGAGTAACTGGCGCTGTGAGGCTACAACAGGCTTCATCATTCAGGGAAGGCAGTGGCACATCACCAAGAAAATCTAAGTCTACATCCTCCGACTGGCAGAATAGGCGTTTATAGAAGGATTCAGCTTCCCTTCTAAGGACATCCGGGTCCGTTTCCCACACCCCATCTTGAAGAAAGAGACTATGAATCTTATTATGCTTTCTCCGCACAAGAGTCTGGACATGAAAGAACTTGGTATTTCTATCCCCAAATTTTACCCACTGCTCTCTGGATTTTTGAAACCATAGAAGTTCCTCCTGCACAAGCGTGTTATTAAATTCCTCAATCAGCTGTTTTTCTTTTTGCCGCATAGACAAATCTTCCATTACTTCAAGTCGCTTCTGAAGGAAATTAATCTGTCTCTCCAATTTGCATTTCCTAACAAAAATATTGCCGAACACTTTAGAATTAAACTCCAAAGAGTTCTTCTGCACTTCTGAAAGCTTGCCGTGCATCTCTCTGTAGCCAGCCTGCCATGACTGGTTCACAATATTTCTGTACCCCGGATGAGTTGCCCAAGCTGCAATAAACCGAAAAAGGTCTATTCTTTTTCGGTTGGGGACGACCTGTACAGCGTACTAGGATAGGACAATGATCAGATTGAAGCCTATTTAAAATTTCTGCGTAAGCCTCTTGGAAAGAGAGATAGCCAGCCACTATTGATACAAACCCGATCAAATTTTTTCGTCACCTCAACACCATTTTTAACCCTTCTGTACCAAGAAAATTGTCTTCCAATAGTCTTCAAGTCAAACAGATTACTATCCCCCTAGAGAGGCAGCAAGCCGATCTGCATAGATATCTAAAAGGTATTATTGTAAAAGGTATTATATGATTTGAATTTATTTTGACTTGACAGTCAATGATTCAGAATTTTTAAATTATAAAACTTTTAATTTAGAATCTGTATAGATATCATTTAAATTATAAAATTATTTAAAAAAAATTAAATTTGGATCAGATGTAATTCAATTTTACAAAAAAATAATAATAAAAAATTTTAAATTTTAAATATATATAAAATAATCCAATCAAATTCTGAAATAAATAAAAGAAATTTATTTCCAAAAATAAATTATTTAAATTTTAATTTTAAAGATACATTTTTTTTTTGAATTTGTGGCAATTTCACCGTACCTCCGGCAAACTCTATTATTTTTATAGAATTCGTCTTATTTTTGGCAAATTTCACTACATCTTCTCAAAAATAATTCGTTAACTCAAATTCTTAAATTTCGTAACGAATAATGGCCATTATTATTATCGTCTCTAGAGTATCTAGGAGTACTCAAAAATACATAGAAATAAGTCGTATTTTTTTTTTAAATAATGATTTTTTTAATTTATAATAAAAAACTCTTTGTTAATTATGACTTATTTCTATATATATGTGTATATTTGGAGACGATAATAATAATTTTCATTGCCGTCGATCATGTTAGAGAATCATGCTTATTGTGTACTGCTATGTATTCTTGGAGACGATAATAATGGTTTCGCTTTCTTTTTATATCCAAAGAGGGGGACTCTGGTCTAGTTTTTAGGATTCAAAGGAGAACCAATTTCTACTAATAAAGAATAGTGTTTGTTTGAGTTTGATTATATATACACTTGATTAAGATTATTATAAAAAGTATTATATGATTTGAATTTATTTTGACTTGATTTATTTGGAGTTGACAAATCAATCAATGATTTAAAATTTTTAAATTATAAAACTTTTAATTCAGAATACGAAAGAAATTTATTTCCAAAAACAAATCATTTGAACATTAATTTCAAAGATACATTTTTTTCGCCATACCTCCGGCAAATTCCATTATTTTCATAGAGTTCGCTTTATCTCCAGCGAATTTCACTACGTCTTCTCAAAAATAATTCGCTAACTCAAATTCTTAAGTTTCACAACGAACAAGGACAATCATTATTATCGTCTCTAGAGTACATAGGAGTACACAAAAGTACACAGGAATAACTCGTATTTTTTTAATTTATAATAAAAAAGATCTTTGTTAACTATGGCTTATTTCTGAAGACGATAATAATAGTTTTTATTGCCGTCAGACATGTTAGAGAGTCATACTTGTTGTGTACTGCTATGTATTATTAGAGTCGATAATAATGACTTAAAATTTTGAATTTTGTTCTTAGCAAAGAATTTGGGTACAACGAACTCTATAAAATTATAGAAGTTTGTCCGACAAACTCATTATAAAGAAGAAAACGCATTTCAAAAATTAAAATTGAAATAATTTATTTTTAAAAATATTAATTTTTTATTTATTTAAAAAAAGTCAATTTTATTTATAATGTAATTA
>NC_029793.2:4300145-4300457 GCF_000816755.2 Arachis ipaensis | reverse complement strand
TATTAAAAATACCAAAATATAATTAATTTTAAAAAATATATAATTGTAAACATAGAATTTAATTTACTTATTTAAAATAAAATCCTTTAAAGTTCCGTAATGAACTTAAAAAATGTGTTAAATCAATCTGCAAAATATAATTACAATAACAAGAGATGAATGATATCATTTGTTATAATTTTTCATGGATAATACTAGCGTTTTAATTTTCTGATAACTTAATTGATTTTTTTTTTCACTTATTTAATCCTTCACAAATTTACAAGACTGGTTTAATATTTTATTTTTTTCAAAAAAAAACCTAAAAATTTA
>NC_029793.2:4298143-4299999 GCF_000816755.2 Arachis ipaensis | reverse complement strand
TATTATATATACATAAAATATTAGTTACCAATTAAGAAACACACTTTTGTCGTTAAAATTTGGGTAAAAAACCTATTTAAGCCAAGGTAGGAATTTTGATACACAAATCAACCAAATACGAATCTGATACACCATTCAACCAAAGCAAACTTTAATGTAATTCGAATCAAGTAAACTCGAATTACATTCGTTAATAATTCGAATTGACTGAACTCGAATTATTCCCAAACATGCCATGCATCCAAGTAATTCGAAACAACTTGCATCGAATTAAACAAGCATAATTTGAATTATATCAATTCGAATTACTAAGTAAAAGTGATGCTGGAGGTAGTTCGAATCATCTTGATTCGAATTACTTGTTTTTGGTAACAATAGATAATTCGAAATATATTGATTCGAATTATATATATATAGTGCGAATGATGTTGATTCGAATTACTGTGAAGGAGATCTGTATATATATGAGGTGAACGTGAGTTGCTCTCATTAGAGGGTTGAGATGGCTAGTGAGGATAGTTTTCTAGTGTTGGTTCACCACAGATGATCGATTAAGAGAAAAACTCGGTCCGGTGTGAAGTTCACCGATAAGGATCCTCTTTGTATTATCGTGAGGCCTACCACGAGTTATGATGACATTGTTAGCTCTGTACTGCTGAAACTTGGACTGGAAGGTATGAAAAGGGTTAAGAAATTTTTCTATCGTATTCCAACCACGGTGCTACAAGATTTCGTGAAGTATGACTGTTTCACGATCGGCAGTGATGACGACTTGCAGGTCATATTTCACTGTCGCCGGCAGTTCCCCGAGGTGAGGACACCAAAGCTGCTGGCAAAGTTGGTTGACGTGGTATCCAGTTCAGGGGGTTCGAACCGGAATACCAACACTTTAGCCACGGTGGCCGGTTCTAGCTCGAGACCTGCCGTTGCTTCTTCCTCCGTCCCTGCGTACGAGCCGCCCACTCAGCCTGTCGCCTCCCCTTCGTTCGCTGTTGATCTCAGCGGCAATGTTGGCGACGAGGTTGGAACATGGGAATATCTTCCGACCTCAGTACAGTGTGCTGCACCGGCTGGTGTTGGTGACGCATTCTTTGATGATCCAGAGGGCGATGATGTTGAGCCGGATACGATTGCTGATGACAGTGGCGATGATATCGGAGCGAGTGAACCGGGAGGGGCTGCAGGTGGTTCCATCTCTGGCACACAGCAGTACCCTCCACATTTTTCATCTTTGGACTTGGATGCCATGCGCCAGGAGGGGGTTGCTGGGCAGCCTGCTGGATTTGGCTCTAGAGATGCGGAAGGGTCTGCTAGTATGACAGAGTTCCAGGTTTGTCAGCAATTTCAGGATAAAGATGAGGCCCTGTTGAGTGTGAAGACTTACAGCATCCGCCGAGGAGTACAGTACAAGGTAGTTGAGTCTGACTATCGCCGGTATGTGGGCAAGTGTACTGAGTTTGGGAATGGGTGCACGTGGTTGATTCGGTTAAGTCTCCGGCAGCGCAAGGGCATTTAGGAAGTCAAACGCTACAACGGACCTCATACGTGTCTCGCCACCTCTATCTCCAGCGACCACAGGAGTTTGGATTATCATGTCATAGCGACATTCATTATGCCCATAGTTAGGGCGGATGCATCCGTCAACATCAAGGTGCTCCTAAATGCCAAGGCTGTTGCCGTCATCTATGGTGCGACAAACTCTATAAAATTACAAAAGTTCGCCGATAAACTCATCTTAAAAAAGAAAACGCATTTCGAAAATTAAAATTGAAATAACTTATTTTTAAAAATATTAATTTTATTATTTATTTCAGAAAAAAATCCATTTTATTTATATTATATTTAAGTTATATATT
>NC_029793.2:4296865-4297951 GCF_000816755.2 Arachis ipaensis | reverse complement strand
AATATAATTAATTTTAAAAAATATATAATTGTAAACATAGAATTTAATTTACTTATTTAAAATAAAATCCTTTAAAATTTTGCAATAGACTTAAAAAAAATGTGTTAAATTAGTCCGCAAAAAATATAATTATAATAATAAGAGATGAACGATATCATTCGCTACAATTTTTTATAGATAATACTAACGTTTTAATTTTCTGACAGCTTAATTGATTTTTTTCACTTATTTAATCCTTCACAAATTTACAAGACTGGTTTAATATTTTATTTAAAAAAAACTATAAATTTATTACAAATTTTGTTCAAAGACTTGTATATCCTATATCTCTTAAACAAAAAAGACTAATTATATTTAAATTGAATGATATTATATATACATAAATAAAATATTAGTCACCAATTAAACACACTTTGGTGCTAACGAACTATAATTTTAATGATATAGTCTTTTCATACTCATTTAAAGATCACAAATTTGAATCTTGCTATCTCTGGAAAAATTAAACACACTTTGATTAGTAAAATTTAGTTGCCATGTTGTAGAGTTTCTTGGTATAGCAGCTAATTCTCTGATAATATTGTACTTTGTTTTTTGGTCGAAATAATAATTAAGATGAATTGATGAATTGTCACTGTCTTCAAAACAAAACCTCTTTGTAAAAGATATGCAATAAATTCACGCTCATGTGAAGAGTTTCGATATCCTCTAAACTCAAAATTCTTGAGATGTGATGTCACACAATTAAGAACCATGGTTGGCGGTGTTGACCCATAATCCTCCACCGGGCGTAAATATACTCCCTGATAACAAAAAATAACACTTCTCAATAGACTCAGACAAACAACAAAAAACAAATAGAGATACTAATTTTAAATTGAAATGTATTCATAGTTTCATACCTTAACATCATGAATCACCAGAGATTCAAGCACATGACAATTATGAAGGAAGTTTAGCAAGAAATTAGTATTGAAACTTGGAACATGAAGCTCTAGATTGAGCAAATTGGAAGATTCTGAAAACTTAAAAGCTTGACCACTAAATAAGCACTATATAGAATATAAGTATATATTAGTTATAATT
>NC_029793.2:4276167-4296555 GCF_000816755.2 Arachis ipaensis | reverse complement strand
TATATAACTTTTTTTTTTCATGTAGATTTTATTTTGTTTTTTAAATTTTTTTAACATTTTCTATGTCTCTAAGTTCTGTTTCATTTCTGCATTCTCTACGTTTCTTTTCTTTTTTTTTGTTCTCGTCATTCTTTACATTCTCTTTGTTCAAGTTTAATGCTCTTTTATGTGATTTGAATATTTGGATAGAAATATTTTAAATTAAGCTGTGAAATCTAGTTTAAACGGTATTTTGTTATCGAAAATAATAATTATAATTTCTAATTTATAATTACAGTTATAATTACACTAAATAAACATGTTACCTGTGTTGTGTGACCTCTCAATGCCAAAAATTTTATTTTGCAAAGTGCATGAAGAAGGTCGGACACCCAACCAACATACTTAACACCATGATGAAGAATATCAAGATGTGCCTCTATCATGTTAGAAAAATTGCTAAACGAAACCTGTAACTTAGATTTCGCAATTATTTTCACATCGAGGTATTTAAGAAAGAGCAATGCTAGGGGTCAGCAACATTTGCGATTGGTAGCCATCAACTAGTCATCAATGATGATTTGATGGTGTGAGATTGGTGTGAGATTTCATCCAATGGCTTACCTTTCTCTGCTGGTTACATGCTGGCCAAAATGCAATAAAATTGCTGGCCCCCTAGACTTTTCCTTTAAGAAATGGCGTTTCTATCACACGATAGCTAATGTCATTACACACAGTACTGTTATCTTCAAAGATTAAACTTTTCAATGTGCGAGGCATATGGATTGTGGGTACATAAAAAGCAGAAGAAAAATCGTTGCTCTGTAGAAAGAGTTTAAGATTTTCAAGAACAGGACAGTCGGATAAAAGCTTGCTGGGAATCCACAGAGAAGGTATCCAACTCTAGGTTTTTGAGGGTGTTGTTGTTTCACTCAATCCTCACACACTCTCACTCACTGTCCTGCAATGAATTTGCAGAACTCACACTCGAACTGTTGTATGTTCAGAGAAAAAGAGAGAAAGAGTTGAACACTAGAGAACTGAAGAAGCAAAAAACTTCACTTTGACACTATTCAATAAACTGTTAAATACAATAACAAAAAAAAATCTAACCACTCACTCCACTACCTTAAGAATAGGACTCCACTTCCTTAAAAATAGAAACTATCTGAACAAAAAAGATTAACTTGCCTCTGAGGCCACTAATGACTTTGACCCTATTAACTGAATCATACACATAAGCATAAAACAGAAATAAATAAATATCAGGTCCTAATACATTATCTAACATTTCTCCTCCTTGGATTAGAGACCTGGACACATTCCAACTTCATGAATCAATTGACTAAATCGACTAACAGCAAGAGGCTTGGTGAAGACATCAGCTATCTGATTATCTGTCTTGCAATACTTCAGCTCCACCTCTTCCTCCTGTTGTGCTTCACGCAGATAATAGAATCTCAGCTTGAAATGTTTAGTCTTGCCATGAAAGACTGGATTCTGAGCAATTGCAATTGCAGCTTGATTGTCCACATACAACACAGTTGATCTTTTCTCTTGCAGCCGCAAATCACAGAGTAACTTCCTGAGCCATACTGCATGCTTTGCAGCTGCAGTTGCAGCCACAAATTCAGCTTCAGCTGTAGACTGTGCTACAACTTCCTGCTTCTTTGAGCTCCAGGAAAAATAACCTGATCCAAGTGAAAAACAGAAACCCGTTGTGCTTTTCATGTCTTCCACCGAACCACCCCAGTCACTATCTACAAAGCCAACCAGCTTCATCTCAGGAACTGCTTTGAATTTCACACTATAACTTTGAGTCCCCTTTAGATATCTCAACACCCTTTTTGCTGCAGTAAGATGTTCCTTAGCTGCACAATGAAGGAACCTCGATAGAATACTCACTGCATACTGAATGTCAGGCCTAGTAGCTGTTAAATACATTAGACAGCCTACTAGACTTCTGTACTCATTCTCATGCTCAGAATCCTGCACATTACTCTTGCTTAACTTCTCTTTCTGATTAACAGGAGTAGTGACTGTCTTGCATTCTCCCATTTCAAACCTCTTTAGGACCTCTCTGATGTACTTTCTCTGACAGATGAATATCTCACCTTCTTTTTGCTGAATCTCCATGCCAAGAAAGTAAGACATTCTCCCCAAATCTGTCATCTCAAACTGCTTCATCAGTCCTACCTTCAGCTTCACTATCTCACTCTCCTTCTCTCCTGTAACAAGCAGATCATCGACATAGATAGACACCACCACAAGGCCTCTCTCACTCTGTTTGTAGTACAGAGTGACTTCACTTAGACTCTTCTGGAACCCAAGCTGATGCAGATAACAATCAATTTTGCTATACCAAGCCCTGGGAGCTTGTTTCAGCCCATACAAGGCTTTCCTCAGCTTATACACTTTGTCTTCATGGCCTTTAACAACAAATCCTTCTGGTTGGTCTACATAGATGTCCTCAGATAGGTCACCATTTAGGAAAGCTGATTTCACATCCAGCTGATAGATGGTCCACCTTTTCTGTGCAGCAACAGCTAGTAGCAATCTGATGGTATCCATGCGAGCAACCGGAGCAAAAGTTTCAGAGTAGTCCACCCCCACTCACTTGAGCATATCCCTTCACAACCAACCTGGCTTTATACTTGTTCACAGTGCCATTTGGGTTCAATTTTGTCTTAAAAACCCATTTGACACCTATAGTCTTCTTGTGATCAGGCTTAGACACAAGTTGCCATGTGTTGTTCTTGTTGATCATGCTCAGTTCTTCTTTCATAGCTGAGGCCCACTCCACACTTCCTTTTGCTTCCTCAACTGTTCCTGGTTCTAGGAGAGCCACATTACATCTGGCATAGACCTCTGCCAGTGGTCTTGTACCTCGCATAGGCAAACTATCAATCAATTCATCTTCAATCAGCTCACACTCATTCTGTAGATCTGCTTCCTCATTTAACTCATCCTCATTCTGCACATTAGCTTCAACTACAATATTGTCAGCTATTTTCTTTTCAAATACTGCCCTCTCCCAATTTTTATCTTCACAAAAAATCACATCTCTACTCACAGTAATCTTTTGTGCATCAGGACAATACACTCTATAGGCTTTAGACTGAGAACTATACCCTACAAAGATACCAGCCTCACCTCTATGATCAAGCTTGTCTCTACTGACTGAAGGAGTCAAGTAATAGCATAGACAACCAAATGTTCTTAGTCCACTAACCTTTGGTTTGTACCCGTGCCATGCCTCGAATGATGTCTGCTTGTTGAGAGCTTTGGTTGGTAACCTATTCAACAAGAAGACAGCAGTATTTACTGCTTCTGCCCAGAAGCTCTTGGGTAGTTGTTTGCCTTGTAGCATACATCTTCCCATCTCCACAATGCTTCTATTTTTCCTTTCACTCACCCCATTTTGTTGGGGAGTGTAAGGAACTGTAAACTGCTGCTTTATGCCAGAGTCCTCACAGATGGCTTTGAACCTTTTTGAGGTATACTCACCACCATTATCACTCCTCACTGTCTTTATTTTACAATTTGCTTCATTCTCCACCTCTTGTTTGAACCTCAGAAATACTTCATCAACTTCTGACTTTTGTTTGAGAAAGTAGACCCAGCAAAATCTTGTGCAGTCATCAATGAAGGTCACAAAGTACTTGCTTTTGTTCAGTGACTCCTCAGGCATAGGCCCACAAACATCTGAGTGAACCAGTTGAAGCTTCTCCTTGGCCCTCCATCTTGTTTTCTGGAATGGCTTCCTTACTAGCTTCCCTTGCAGACATACTTCACAATCAGACACTTCACTTCCCAACTGAGGCAAGTCTTCAACTAAACCATGCCTCTGCATAAACTGCAATCCCTTATAGTGAAAGTGACCCAACCTTCTATGCCACAACTCCTCCTGACCCTGCACACATGCCATAGCTTTGCTCTCTTTGCTTGCAGGATCGAATGCAAATGTTTTGTTCTGCATAGGGATCCTAAACAAGAGTTTGCCCTCCTCATCTGCAATAGCACATTCATTCTTATCAAACACAATCTTCATACCCTTCTCAACTAACTGTCCCACACTCAGAAGATTCTGATCTATCTTGGGAACATAGTAGACATCAGACATCAGCTTCACTCCTCCAGGGCCTTCAAGTAACACATTGCCTCTTCCTTCAACCTCTAGATGATCACCGTTCCCAATTCTCACTCTAGTATTGACTGATCTGTCAATATTAGTGAAAATTACCTCATTTCCTGACATGTGATTGGAACAGCCACTGTCCACCAGCCATCCATCACGTGAGACTTGAGACACAACGCCTGAAGCAGCAAACAATTGCTCCACTTCACCTGCAGCTGCTTGAGCCTCTCCTTGTTGAGAGCTCTTTTCTTTTCAGATTCTCTCTATGTGCCCCATCTTCCCACACTTCCTGCAGACTACATTTGGTCTTCTCCAACACCTAAAGAAAGAATGACCTTTCTTTCCACAGTGTTTGCAGGCTTCATCACTCCCTTTCCTCACTTGTGCATCACTTGAACTAAAACTGGTCTGTTAAGCACCAAACTGCTTGCCTTGCTTCTTCTTCTCACCACTTCCATGCTTCACCCTAGCCTGCATTGCACCTTCAACTGGCTCATCTCCTCTCCTCAGTACCCTCCTTTGTTCTTGTGCTTGAAGAGCACTAACTGCTTCAGCAAATGGCATCTCTGAGATTTCTCTTGTGTTCTCAAGAGATGCTATAGTAGCTTCAAATCTTTCAGGTACAGAACACAGGAGCTTCTCGACAAGTCTTTCCTCTCCAAGATCAGTACCCAACAGTGCCAATTTATTGGTTAAGTCTAGGAGTTTATCAGCAAATTCTTGAACTGATTCATTTTCCTTCATCTGCACTCTTTCTAGCTCCCTTTTAAGGTTCATTGCTTTCATTCCTTTAATCTTCTTATTGCCCTCATATTCTTTCTTCAAAAAATCCCAAATATCTTTTGCAGATTCTAGACTCATAATCCTATTAAAAATAATAGGAGTAACAGCAGCATAGAGACTAGATCTTGCTTTGGCTTTTCTAGTCACACGTTCTTTGTAGAGCTTTTGTTGATTTGCAGTTGGATTGGCAACCAATGGAGGCACCACGTAGTCATCCTCCACTGCCTCCCACAGATCAGCTCCTTCAAGGAATGCTTTCATCCTCACTTGCCAGACATGATAATTGCTCCCATCAAGAATTGGAGGAGAAATGCCTGCTAGCCTAATAGTTGTTGATGAAGCTTCCATCACCACAGCCCTTAAGATACTTAAGGCTCTTGATACCAATTTGTTGTTGTTTCACTCAATCCTCACACACTCTCACTCACTATCCTGCAATGAATTTGCAGAACTCACACTCGAACTGTTGTATGTTCAGAGAAAAAGAGAGAAAGAGTTGAACACTAGAGAACTGAAGAAGCAAAAACTACAATTTGACACTATTCAATAAACTGTTAAATACAATAACAAAAAAAATCTAACCACTCACTCCACTACCTTAAGAATAGGACTCCACTTCCTTAAAAATAGAAACTAGCTGAACAAAAAAGATTAACTTGCCTCTGAGGCCACTAATGACTTTAACCCTATTAACTGAATCATACACAAGCATAAAACAGAAATAAATAAATATCAGGTCCTAATACATTATCTAACAGAGGGATGGCAGATAAACATTTGGAAACTCTCGATAACAATACAAATAAGACTCACGTTTCAAAGCAAGGGATTTCAGTGATGGACAAGTGAGTATAGCTTCAGGCAAATTAATTCCAAACATTAGATCAATGTTGAGATGCAGATCTTGAAGATGGGGACCAATGACGGCATTAAGCCATGTTAATAATATGAGACTCTCTGAAATTTGATAACAAGTGAGGCGGAACCTTTCAATGGGATAATCTGCATTGCGCTGAGCTAGAATAGCATTCACATTCAAATTAAATCGATCTTCCTATTCCGAAGTCCACCAAAAGGGTGTATCATCTATGTCAAGGACTTGGAGATCCTTCTAAACATAGCGCCACTTACGAGAGAGGATACTGGTGGTCAGAGCTTGTTTTGTTGGAAGGTATGAGAGAATGTCGCAAAGGATAGAATCCGGTAATAAACTGATCCTATCCATCTTCGTGGTTGATGGTTTCGCTTTCTTTTTGTCTCAGAGAGGGTAAAACTCAGGTCAAAGGGTTTATGGTGTTTCTTTGTTTGATTTTGATTATATAGATTTGATTAAGATGATTATAAATGGTATTGTATGATTTGAATTTTTTTTAATTTGATTACATTTAAATTATTATATTTTATTTTGCTTTGATTTATTTGAATTTTTTTTTGTGACTAATATTTATTTGGATTTGAAAAATCAATCAATGATTTAGAATTTTTTAATTATAAATTTTTTAAAAGTTAAAATTTGAATTGAAAATATTTGATAACTACAAAAATTTAGTTAAAATGAGCCCGAACTTGCCTTATTTAATTTTTATTAATTGTTGCAGTTTTTTTTTCTTCTCTAACATTATCGATTTGAATCGGATATAATTCAATTCTATAAAAGAATTAATAATAAAAAATTGAGTAATTCTCCACATACAAGTGATTTTACATACAAGTCATACAAATCATTTATAAACACGCCGTTTCACGTTTTTTTTGGTGCCTCTTTTTCTTCTTCTTCTTTCTTCGTGCTTTCTCTTCCTCTTCCTCTTTCTCTTCCTCTTCTTCTTCTTCTTCTTCTTTCTCCGTGTCTCTTTTTCTTCTCTTCCTCCCTCTTTTTTTATTGAAATTTCTTCTCCTCTTTTCGTTTTCTCTTTCTCCTTCGTCAAAATCACCAGAAAAAACGAAGAAACATTATTCAAGGTACGTTTCTTGCCTTCTCTTTCTCCTTCTTCTTCTTCTTGCTGCATGTTCTTCTTCCTCTTCCTGTTCTTCTTCTTCATTTACGTGCTTTTCTCTTTGTTTTCTTTCTTCGTTATTCTCGATTTTCATTGTTTTTTGACATCAAGCTCTGAAATCGTTTTTGAAGAAGAAGAAGCAGCAGAAGATGAGGAGGAAAAAGAGAAAGAGTTCTGAATTATGCATAAGGTGTACTTCAACGAATTTTGGGTGTATTTCTTAAATCTTTTGGGTGTATTTTTGTAATCCTTTGGGTGTATTTCTGTAATCCTTTGGGTGTATTGATTTCAAGAAGAAATATACTGTCTCTCCCTATATTGGGTGTATTTCTTAAATCCTTTGGGTGTATTTCTTAAATCCTTTGGGTGTATTTCTGTAATCGTTTGGTTTATTTCTGTAACTGTTTGGGTGTATTTCTGTAATCCTTTGGATGTATTTCTGTAATCGTTTGGGTGTATTTTTGTAATCGTTCGGGTGTATTTCTGAAGTTCCATCATCTTCAAAACAATTTCAAAGCTTGATTTCAGAAACCATGAAAATAAAAAAAAACAGAAGGAGATCGAAGGCAAAGAGAGAACGCTTTTCTATACAAATCATACAAGTCATTTATATTCACGCCGTTTTCACGCTTCTTCTTCTTCCGTCCTCCTCCTCATTCTTCTTCTTCTTCTTCGTAAAAAAGGAAACGAAAATGAAACACGCGAAGATGGTTCAGTAACGCGCATGTTAGGCCCAACTTGTAAGACTTGTAAACAAAAATGACTTGTATGTGTAGCACTCCTCAAAAAAATTATAAAATTTGAAAGGATATAAAATAATCCAATCAAATCACAATAATTTGAATTAGATTGGATTAAAAAATAAATTCAAATTGATATAATGTAATTATGCAAATTATAACTTTTTGTTTTTCATAATATTTTTAATATGATATACTAAGAACTAATCCATTGTAAATTTAAACTCTATGTAAAAATTTATCATTAACTAATAAATTATTATATGCAGAATTAACATGCAAATTATAACATTTTAAATTAGATATATTAAAGAATTAAATTAAAGATTTAATTATTCTGTTGGTACCTATAGTTTTAAAAAATTTTCAATGAGGTCCCTATATTTTTTTTTAATTTGGTCCTTGCACCAAATTTTTTTTCAATTAGGTCCTTTTTATAGTAATTGGTTTAATTGTATAAGGATCCAATAAAAAAAATTAGTGCAGAAACCTAAATAAAAGAGAAAAAAAAAGTATAGAGACCCAACTAAAAAAAATTTTGGTACAAGGACTCAATTAAAAGAAAAAAATATATATGAACTTAAGTAAAAATTTCACAAAACTATAAAGACAAGTAGAATAATCAAAACTTAAATTAAATTGATATAATGCAAATTAAAATAAATTATATCTATTTTAATTGTCAAATAACATGATCTTATAACTATANNNNACTATAAACGAGATAAATATTTTATTTATGTTATAATTAAATTATATATATATTTATTTTATTGTTAGTGAAAATGAGATAAATAAAATTAAAATATAAATGATTTAAAAATATATATAATTGTAATTATAGTATTTAAGATGAATGATAATATCATAAGCTACAAATCTTTACGGATAATTCTAGTATGTTAGTTCTCTGACAACTTACATGATATTTTCTTTTTACTTATTCAGTCTTTTTCAAATTTTTCTTAGACTTGTTTAATATTTTATTTTCCAGAAAAATATATGAATTTATCATAAAACTTTTCCAGAGATTTATATATGGGAAATGAATCATCTAATTTTTTTCATTTTTTTTTTCAATTATTTGGTAAAGTGTGATCTCTTGTGAAGGTTGTGGTAGGCTTAGAGAAGGAAGGGGTTGAATCTGTGCCTTCTTTTTAAGTTACTGAAATGACCCTTTAAAATAAACTTTTAATTCTGATTCTGTTTGAACTCAGCAGTAAAAATTTTATGAGACAATTTATTTTTGTCTCATGAATATCAGAAAACAAAACATAGTAGAGAAGAGAGAAGCTAACACCAGCATGTATCCTGGTTCGGTTGCCTTATGCTATGCAACCTACGTCCAGTCTCCTCCACAACAATGGAAGAATTTCCACTATAGTAAAAAGTATTACATACACCAATTTCACAGGATTGACACAATCCTTACACACTCAAGTTCTAACCTAACTTGACATTGACTATGCTAATACCTAACTCTTCACTCTTAGTGCTAACCCAACTAAGAAAGGGATACCTCACAGGTACAATATACAAGACACAAACATACCTAAAGAAATCTGAAATAACTCTAGACTTTTTTTTCAAGTGATTCACTCAGCCTCTTTCCACTCATAGACTTTTACTTGAGCTCTCTCAATATGCCTTTTCACACTCAAAAAATTACAGAAAGATATACATTAAAAAGTAAATTACAATTTGTAAAACATGAAGGAGATTGACTTCAACAACAACCTCTTTGCTATGTGACAAACCAGATTTGTCAGCCTCTGATTTGGTTCTTCAATATTGGTCGAATGCTTCTTTGAAAGAAAGCATTATCCAAGTAGAGGAACTTCTTCAGGGAACTCTTCACAGAACAAAACTCACCAAACTCTGGTTTTCTCTCCTTAGCTTCTGCATGAACAACAAACCTCTTTTATTTCCTTGCATATTGCTAGGTTCTTCTTTCTAGGTCAACTTCTTGAGCACTGTGCTTCACCAACCCACAAACTCACTTTTTCTCATTAATCCTCAGAATAGAAAATTTGCTTCTGACCTTCTCTTGTTGACCGAAAGCCATAAAACAGCAACCATAAAAGTTTTTCAATGGTAAACCGAATCTGAGCCATTGAAAAACTACTTGGTCCCCAAGAATCACTTGTGACCGTAGATACACAGCAGTGAAGAACAGAAAATAACTTTCCTTTGTATCCCATTTCAGACTGAGCAGAGAGTTGGGAAGAAGAGAAGAAAGTAGTTTGCATGTAATAGGAAATGGGTTACCTTTAACCTTTACCTAAGCTTGATTTGGTTTGAAATGGTTGATTTGACCTCAGCCTTTCTTGCCTAACCTTCTCTTTCTTTCTTTTTCTTTGAATAGCTTAGGAGCTAAACACTTTCTCTTGCTTCTGTGATTTGATTGAGACAGAGAAAAAGAACATTGCTTTAGAAGCAAGATGGAGGGATTTGCTGAAATCAAATCGGGCTTGGATCGGGTTCTACTCAAGTTCAGCTCGTTGGTTCCTTGCCTTTGCTTCTTAGAGAATTTTGCTTGAGATGGATGACATGGGCTTGGTTTATTTTTACTTACCATTCAGCCCACCAGCAGATTTTTTTTTTGTTTAACATTGGGCTGCTACATCACTTATTTTTGGCCTGCATCACTTAACCAAAATAATCAAAACTAATTGGATAATCAGCCCAATAATCAAATGTTTGTTATCATTAATCATATTAGTTAATTTCTTAACTCAACAATCTCCCCCTTGATGAAAAACATATTTAAGCAATAACCAAAAGGAATTAAATTTTAGTGAAGTTAGAAAACTTCCCTTGATGTTTCTTGCTTTAGTGTTGTCTCCCTTTCCTTTTCAAGATTAGCTCCCCCTTGATTTATGCTCTTCTCTTCTTTCCTGTTTACATATACTTATTTGGAACCAGATATATGATATATCCTAACCAAAGATGCAGTAAACATTGATAGTTTTAATAGCTCATGACAGATCATGCTTTAGCCAAGACAATGCATTAAAACATCAGGGACAGGGTCAAAACAGTAACATATCATAAAGCAAGTTTCCAAACTCATGCCAAAAGAAAACTCAGCAGTTAGCACAAAGTGAAAAAACACTTTCTCATGCTCAAATCAATTTGGCACCTTCAGTTTTTAAAACATAGAAAACAGTAGCAGCAATTTAAACGATCATAAGATCACAAATTAAATTCACATGTTAATGCTACTAGTGCCACTCATGCCATTTACTCTCCCTTTTGTCATCAAGGGCGGACAATAGGCAATATCAACAAAAACAGCACCTTAAATCCTGCAAGAAAGTGTCAGATCACAGTCCAAAGTATGAAATAAGTTAAACCGAAGTGCAGCAGTAGTTATGGTTATACAGTCATCCACAAATAACAAAATTAAGTTCCAAAGAACTAAAAGAGATAATTTTTATGAGACAAAAAGAAGCAGTCAGCAGCAGCTTGATGAGACAATCCTAAGCATAAGAACCATTCTCCTCGGAGTCAACTTCTTCATCAGCATCAGTGGCAAGGTCTTCATCCTTTTGTAGGTTGTCAATGAATGTCATGAACACAGCCACTCCATCTCTTGACTTCCGAAGGAAGTTTTCATGCTTGCTCACTAGCTTCCTTTGTTCCTTGCTCATAGCAATCATGTGATTAGATTGGGAGACAAACTCTTGAACAACATCCTTGACTACATTCAGCAGAGCGGATTTCTAGCCAGTAGAGATGGAAGTACCCTCGATGGAAGGAGGAGGAGATTCCTCAGGAATGAACTCTTCATCATCATCATCTAGAACCACTCTTTCAGATCGAGTAGTTTCTTTTTGCTGTTTCACTGCACCACCTTCCTTTAGATATGAATGTCTATTTTCATAATTCTTATTGGTCAAATCAACACCAAAATACTCAAATATACAAGTTAGAAACATGCCATAAGGAAGTACTTTGTCTTTTTCACTCCTAACAGAGTCAAACATGTATCTAACCATCAAATATGCAAATGAAATTTCTGTTTTGGTGAGAAGAGCATATAAAACAAGAGTATCAGTGTAGGAAACTCGTTGATATGAACCACTTTGAGGAAGTATGATGTGGTTGACCATTCGGTGCAACTGAGCACGTTTATATCCTAGGGCTTTGTGAGTGGGTGTAACGCCATCAATCAAGGAGACATGTTCACAAATATTAGCCATGGCATCATTGTAAGAAACACCAACACATTTATCCCACTTAACTGAAGTATAAGCACAAGGCCCAACATCAGTATACTTCAATGCTTCACTGATTGTTTCATTATTCAAGATAATATCTCGACCTTTAACATAAGAGTGAACAATCCCTTCATGATATGTCAGATTTGCATAAAACTCTTGAACCAACAGAAGATAAACAGGCTTTTTTATTTTAAAGAGATGGTTCCAATCCAAAAATTCCAGATTTTCAACAAAAGGAAAATCTTTCTTTTTCAAAGTTGGTATCAGCAAGAAAAGAGAGACACAGGGTACGGTACTTAATAACTCCTTCAAAGAAATCATTGTTCATGGCTGACCTAAATCTATATGGATTATAATTTGAGTGTGACGTCATGAAGTGGGATTTATGAGCAAAAGGATCAATGTCTGGTTCTCTAATAGATTTGAGAGGAGGATGAGGTTTACCTCTTTGAGAACGCACAGGAACCGACCTATATTTAGGCTGAGTTGGCTCGGGAACTGGTTCCTCAGCCACCGGAAGTTTGCCTTTAGAAGAGCTTGGTTTTGAAGAGCCAGGTTTTGAGGGAGGAGCCTTTGGAGGTGGCGTCGGCTTGGCAGAGGCAGGATATCTGGGAGTATTCTTGGTTCGTGCCATGGGGTCAGTTCTTGGAGGAGAGATAGGAGGAGAAGGTGAGGGTGTGAAGGTTCGGTCTTGAGAGCGAGTTGAAGGTTTTGTAGGAAACTTGTAAACTTTCTCACGAGGAGGCTTTTTAGCAAGAACTTTCTTCCTCATTTGGTTAGTTTCAGGTTTTTGAGGGAAGAGAAGTAGTAAAGATAATGGAGGAAACCGAGGAGTTGAGGAGAAGTTAATGGAGGGAAGAGAGGGAGTGTTGGTAACCGTACCCACGAGAAACTTTCACAAACCATGCAACTGCATCACTTTCTGATATGACTTGATAAAACTTGACATCACAAAAAAGAAAGATTTTATTTGATTTGAAATTAAAACAGAAAATTAATTTTAAATTTTGAAAACCTTTTTGAACAAAAAATTAAATCAACCTGAAAGCCTTTTTGGACAAAAAATTTGAAACACACAAGCTAACAAAAACAAATATCAAACATAAAAAATGTAACATTCATATTGGGCCCAGAGGTGGTTTGAATTAAGGAAACACATAGGAACACCCATATCTGATTTGAGATTGGCCCAGATTAATTTTTCACTTGCAACAAGCCCAAAACATGTTGATTAAAGGGGAATGTTCTTCACTTGCCCAGAATTGTCTCATACTTGTTTATGAGACAAAAACTCCAACAAACACATCAGCAACTTTCAAACAAAGAATCATGGTTCATGGCTTAAAATCTCTAGACTAGTCCTAAGCATACAAAATCTGTCCTCTGCTAGTGGTTTAGTGAAAATATCTGCCAATTGCTCTTCTGATTTAACAAATTGGATGCTAATATCCCCTTTTTGAACATGTTCTCTTATTGAGTGAAATTTCACTTCAATATGTTTAGTTCTAGAGTGCAAAACTGGATTTTTAGAAATATTAATGGCACTCATATTGTCACACAATAGGAGAATATTTTCAGTATTTAATTTGTAATCAGCAAGCTGTGTTTTTAACCACATAAGCTGAGAACAACAAGAAGAAGCAGCTACATACTCAGCCTCTGCAGTGGATAAAGCCACTGTTGGCTGCTTCTTACTTGACCAAACATTTAAGGACTTTTCAAGGAAGCAACATAAGCCTGAAGTGCTCCTTCTATCAACTCTATCACCAGCAAAATCTGCATCACAATAACCAACTACAGAAAAATCATCAATCTTAGGATACCAAAAACCAAAATTGGATGTGCCATGAACATATCTAATGATCCTCTTAACTGCAGAAAGATGTGATTTCTTTTGGTTTGGATTGGAACCTTGAACACAATCCAACACTTTGCACAATATCGGGTCTAGAGGAAGTCAAGTACGTGAGAGAGCCAATCATTCCTCTATACCTAGTCTCATCTACATCTTTCTCAGTTTCTCCCTTATCTAGTTTTGAACTAGGGTGCATGGAAATTCCCATGGGTTTGGCATTTTCCATACAAAATTTCTTAACTAGTTCCTTGGCATACTTCTCTTGATGAATAAAAATACCTTTTTCAGTTTGTTTAATTTGTAGCCCAAGGAAAAAATTAAGTTCACCCATCATACTCATGTCAAATTCACTTGTCATGAGTTTTCCAAATTCAGTACAAAGGGATTCATTGGCTGATCCAAAAATAATGTCATCAACATATATTTGGATTAGAATAAAAGAATCATCAGAATTTTTTATAAAGAGGGTAGTGTCTGTGGTGCCTCTTTGAAAATCATTTTTAAAGAGAAAGGTGCTAAGTCTCTCATACCAAGCTCTAGGAGCTTGTCTCAAACCATAGAGAGCTTTAGATAATTTGAAAACATGGTTGGAAAACTCTTTATTTTCAAAACCTGGTGGTTGCTCCACATACACTTCCCTATCTATCACACCATTTAAAAATGCACATTTCACATCCATTTGATATAATTTAAAACCACAAAACGCAGCATAAGCTAAGAGAAGTCTTATGGCTTCCATTCGAGCAACAGGGGCAAAGGATTCATTAAAGTCTATTCCTTCTTCTTGGTCATATCCTTTGTGCCACTAGCCTTGTCTTGTTTCTTGCAATGCTACCATCCTCTCCTAACTTGTTCCGAAAAATCTATTTGGTTTCGGTCACTTTCTTTCCATTTGGTCTAGGAACCAATGTCCAAACTTGGTTCTTCTCAAACTCTTGGAGCTCATCTTCCATTGCCTTTACCCAAGAAGGGTCACCAAGGGCTTTCTTAACATTTTGAGGCTCCATTTGAGAGAGAAGGACAATGTTTGTTCCTTCATTTTCTTTTCTTGTTGAAGACCGAGTTCTAACTCCATGAGAGACGTCCCAATGACAAATTCCTCATGATAATTCTTCAAGAATCTCCATTCACGAGGTCTGGTGGACTTGGAGGCAGATTCAGATACCAAGGGAGTTTGGGTGCTGCTGGCTTCAAGATTTCCTTCAGATTTATGAGACAAAATGGAATTGTCTCTTGAATTTTCAGCAACTGTAGTTTCTGGTTCAGTTTGAATAGAATTTCCATTTTCTTGATTTTGCACAGTTTCAACGTCCTTTTGAGCTTGATTTCCTGCATCACAATCTTCCAAAATACTTTGCACCAAGTTAGTATCACAAAATGTAACATGTATGGACTCCTCAATAATCCTAGCATCTTGATGATAAACTCTATATGCTTTACTAGTTGTAGAATATCCTACAAATAAACACTCATACGCCTTTGGATCAAATTTACCCAAATTATCCTTGTTATTTAAAACAAAACATTTGCATCCAAAGATGTGCAAGTAGTCTAAGTTTGGTGGGTAACCTTTCCAAAATTCATAAGGGGTTTTCTTAAAAAATTTTCTTATGATTGTTCTATTCAAAATGTGGCAAGTTGTGTTAACCGCTTCAGCCCAAAGAAATTTTGGAACATTGCTCTCACAAAGCATAGCTCTTGTCATTTCTTGTATGCTTCTATTTCTTCTTTCCACCACACCATTTTGTTGTGGTGTTCTTGGACAAGAGAAGTTGTGAGATATTCAAAATTCCTCACAAAAGGATTCAAATAAATTATTTTCAAATTCAGTTCCATGATCACTTCTTATTGAAGAGATCTTCAAATCCTTTTCATTTTGAATTTTCTTGCAAAAAGGTTCAAAGACCGAAAAGGCATCATTTTGTTGGGCAAGAAATAAAACCCAACCAAACCTAGTGTAGTCATCCACAATCACTAAGCTATAATGTTTACCACCTAGGCTTTGAGTTCATGTTGGACCAAATAAATCAATGTGTAGCAATTCAAGTGGCCTATTAGTAGAGATGCCTTCTTTTAGTTTAAATGAACTTTTAGTTTGTTTTCCCATTTGACAAGCATCACAAGTGATGTCTTTGTCAAACTTTATCAAAGGAAGACCTCTTACTAATTCTTTCTTTATAAGTTTGTTTATTTGAAACATACTTGCGTGGCCCAATCTCTTGTGCCATAACCACTTTTTAGATTCTTTAGAGTGAAAACAAGCTACATTTTGATCCTTTAGTTCATCAAGAGTAAGTCCATACACATTATTAAAACGCTTGGCAACAAAAAGCACTTCATTTGTCTTTTTATTTATAACACAACATTCAAGCCTTTTGAAAGTCACTAAATATCCTAAGTCACACAGCTGACTTATACTCAAAAGATTGTGTTTTAAACCACATACCAAAAATACATCATCAATGAAAGTAGATTGTTCATTACCTACTTTTCCAACAACAATTATTTTACCTTTACCATCATCTCCAAAGGTCACAAAACTTCCATCATACTTGTTTAGTTTGATGAAGTAAGTTGACCTTCCAGTCATGTGCCTTGAGCATCCACTATCCAAGTACCACATATCATTTTTGTTCTTGGATGCTAGGCAAATCTGCATGAAAAGCTTCAAATAACCTTAGGTATCCAAATAAATTTGGATCCTTTGAAGTTAATCCACCTTGGTTGCCCAAGTGCATTGAAACAAACAACATTGTAAACTTTGTTTCCCACAACTCTCTTTTCAATGAAACATTGTGCATATGAGTGACCAATTTTCTTGCAATTAACACAATAATTTTCTTATGTGTATCGCTGAAATTGAGGTGAGTTATTTTGCTGGAAATGATTAAAGGGTTGAAATTTTCTGGTTTTTGGAAGAGGTGCATTTCTTTTGACAAACTGATTTTTATTAAAATTGTTCCTCTTTGCAAAAGCATTTTCACCAGAATTTTGTTAAACTTTTGTACTTTTCGAATATGAGGTTTTGTTGTAAAATGGTAGTTTTTTGAAAGCAACCTCATTTTTCGAAAAGTATCCCAAACCTGGCCTATTTGAACTAGGTTCGGTTCTTGGTGAAGGTTCAGTTTCACTTGTGTATACTTCATCAAATTTTTTTTCAAATGTTGGAACATGTCCAATACCATATTTGTTTGGTGTGGATTTAGTATTTGATGAAGAAGCCACAAATTTTATAGAGGAATCATCGAAAACTGCACTTTCCTTGACTATATAACCTAAACCATATTTTTCAAATAATGGTCTTTGGCCTGCAAGTAATCTGTCCAAGTTACTAGAACTTTGAGCAAATTTTGCTAAGTCACCATTCAGTCTTTTAATCATGTCATTTAATCTTTCATTTTCAGCAATTAACTCATGAGAAGGATCCACAATGTGCTTTCTTTTTAATTTTTCAAGTTCAGATTTTAGAAATCTGTTTTCTTCAATAATGTCCAAAGCACATTCAGTTTCCTTCACTTTTTCTTTTAAAAAATCATTTTCAGCTCTTAACACATCTCTTTCAAATCTGCACTCATTGTACTTGTCAAGCAGTTTTGAGGTGTTTAAAGTGAGATCATCAATAATAGCATGTAAATCATCCATAGACAAGTCAAAGTAATTTACCTCATCAAAATTATTGTTTCCAGCCATGAAACAGTCTTTGTCTTCATCTTCAGAGTCTTCTTCTTCATTTGAGTCGTTCTCGAGATCCTCCCAAGCTGCCATGAGCACTCTCTTCTTTTCCTTCTTTTCTTTGTCCTCTTTCTTGCGCTTTGGACAGTTTAGCTTGAAGTGTCCAGCCTCCTTGAAATGATGACACGTCACTTTGCTCAAGTCCATCTTGTGTTCCTTTGAGCTTGAACCCTTGTACTTGCCCTTGTTATTCATCATCCTTCTAAATCTCCAAACAAAAAACATAAGCTCATCATCTGAAATACCATCACTTGACTCACTTTCTTTTGGTTCTATTTTTGACTTGAGGGCTATTCCCTTTTTCTTTAAGTCCGGGTTTGTGTGTGTGGTTTTATAGGCAAGGAGTTTTCCTCTCAGCTCATCATAAGTTATAGGGCTTAGGTTGTTGCTCTCGGTTAGGACAGTGGCAGTGGTTTTCCATTCTTTTGTGAGGCTTCTAAGGAGTTTTCTCATTAGGGTTTGTTCTGTGTAGTTTGTACCCATGGCATCAAGGTTGTTGATTATGATTGAGAATCTCTCAAAAACTTCATCAATGCTTTCTCCATCCTTCATGTTGAACATCTCGTACTCTTTTCGCAGCATATCAATCCTCGTTTCTTTGACTTGCTTAGTGTCTTCGTGTGTAACCTGGAGTTTTTCTCAGATTTCTTTGGCTGTCTTGCATCTAGACACCTTTCGGTACTCTTCAAAGCTGATAGCACAGTGAAGAAGATTGATGGCTTTAGCATTCAGCTCCATCTTCTTCTTATCATCTTCATTCCATTCAGCTTCTTCTTTTGGAGTCACCACTCCATCAGCACTTATTTTTGTTGGGATCTTGGGACGCTCACAATAATCTTCCATATGTTGTAGTCAATGGATTGGATGAAGATCCTCATCCTCTCTTTCCAGTAGGCATAGTTCTTTCCATTGAAGAATGGTGGCCGGTTGTTTGACTGGCCTTCAGTGAGGGTGTAGGCAACTGTGGTTGTGCCTAAGTTGTTCGCCATTAGATCTTTGCTCGAAGCGGTTAAGCTTGATTCTTGAGACCTTAGCTCTTGATACCAATTGAAGGTTGTGGTAGGCTTAGAGAAGGGGGTTGAATCTATGCCTTCCTTTTAAGTTACTGAAATGACCCTTTAAAACAAAGTTTCAATTCTGATTCTGTTTGAACTCAGCAGCGGAAAATTTATGAGACAATTTATTTGTCTCATGAATATTAGAAAACAAAACACAGCAGAGAAGAGAGAAGCTAACACCAGCATGTATCCTGGTTCGGTTGCCTTGTGCTATGCAACCTACGTCCAGTCTCCTCCACAACAATGGAGAAATTACCGCTATAGTTAAAAGTATTACATACACCAATTCCACAGGATTGACACAATCCTTACACACTCAAGTTCTAACCTAACTTGACATTGGCTATGCTAATACCTAACTCTTCACTCTTAGTGCTAACCCAACTAAGAAGGGGATACCTCACAGGTACAAGATACAAGACACAGACATACCTAAAGAAATCTAAAATAACTCTAGGCTTTTCTCTCAAGTGATTCACTCAGCCTCTTTTCACTCATAGGCTTTTACTTGAGCTCTCTCAATATGCCTTTTTACACTCAAGAAATTATAGAAAGATATACATTAAAAAGTAAATTACAATCTGTAAAACATGAAGGAGATTGACTTCAACAACAGCCTCTTTGCTATGTGATAAACCAGATTTGTTAGCCTCTGATTTGGTTCTTCAATATTGGTTGAATGCTTCTTTGAAAGAAAGTATTATCCAAGTAGAGGAACTTCTTCAGGGAACTCTTCACAGAACAAAACTCACCAAACTCTGGTTTTCTCTCCTTAGCTTCTGCATGAACAGCAAACCTCTTTTATCTCCTTGCATATTGCTGGGTTCTTCTTCCTAGGTCAATTTCTTGAGCACTATACTTCACCAACCCACAAACTCACTTTTTCTCATTAATCTTCAGAGTAGAAACTTTGCTTCTGACCTTCTCTTGTTGACCGAAAGCCGTAAAACAGCAACCACAATAGTTTTCCAATGGTAAACCGAATCTGAGCCATTGAGAAACTACTTGGTCCCCAAGAATCACTTGTGACCGTAGATACACAGCAATGAAAAACAGAAAACAACTTTTCTTTGTATCCCATTTCGGACTGAGCAGAGAGTTGGGAAGAAGAGAAGAAAGCAGTTTGCATGTAATAGGAAATTGGTTACCTTTAACCTTTACCTAAGTTTGATTTGGTTTGAAATGGTTGATTTGACCTCAACCTTTCTTGCCTAACCTTCTCTTTCTTTCCTTTTCTTTGAATAGCTTAGGAGCTAAGCACTTTCTCTTGGTTCTGTGATTTGATTGAGACAGAGAAAAAGAACGTTGCTTTGAAAGCAAGATGGAGGGATTTGCTGAAATCAAATCGGGCTTGGATTGGGTTCTACTCAAGTTCAGCCCGTTGGTTCTTTGCCTTTGCTTCTTGAAGAATTTTGCTTGAGATGGATAACATGGGCTTGGTTTATTTTCACTTACCATTCAGCCCACCAACAGATTTCGTTTGTTTAACATTGGGCTGCTACATCACTTATTTTTTGCCTGCATCACTTAACCAAAATAATCAAAACTAATTGGGTAACCAGCCCAATAATCAAATGTTTGTCATCATTAATCATATTAGTTAATTTCTTAACTCAACATCTTGCTTTATATTCTTTAAGTAGGATCAAGAAAAAATATAATAAAAAAAATTTAAATAATAAAAAATTATACTTTACTAAACAATTAAAAAAAATTTAAAAAAATTCAATTCCATTCTATTATATGTGCCATATTTCCAAACAAAAGATATTAATTATATTTAAATTTAATCATATTATACGTACATAAAAAATTAATAATTAATCAATTATATATTGTATATAAAAATAAGTATTTTACATTTTATAAAAATATTATTATAT
>NC_029793.2:4271335-4276142 GCF_000816755.2 Arachis ipaensis | reverse complement strand
ATAATTGATAATTTAACGAAAAATATGTGTAAATCAATATATATGTATAAATATACACAAATATATATTTTTATAGTATTTTTTTTTTCTACACATAAAAAAAAAAAAAGAAAAATAAAACAGAAAAAATAAGAAAACAAAACTAAATTAATTGGCTTAATTCCTATTTAAGCAAATGAAATGATGAAGACCATTTTAAAGCTATAGTGATTTCTCCAAATTTAAAGCAGTATTTTTAGCCATAAAATCAGTTACGTGATTAGATGTCCTTTAAATTAAGGCGATGTAAGTCTTTTAATTTCCACTCAAAGACTCTTGAATCTTTTTTACTAAATTCCTTTTTAGGATAATATCCTCAATCTTCTTCCTATGTCACACCATAAAAAAAGCATCTAAACAATTCGTCTAAAAAAAATCATGAAAACGACATTTTCAAATAAGGATTAAATTTCTTGAAATAATATGATGTTTAGCCTAAAGAATACACACTAGCATTTTTTAATTTTTTAGAGCAACCTTTCATCCAATACTTATTCGAATTGTTAATAAGATAACTAAAATCTACTGATCCACTAAGAGAATTCTGGTTAACATTACCGTTTACTTTAACCGAATTTATAGAAAGAGACACCCAAACAAAACAGAGCCAAGGAAAAGATAAAAGAAGAAGTCTATATTAAAAATGAGGCTTTTTTACCAAAATACGCACCTGGAGAACATTAATTCCCAAAATGCGCATGGATGAAAATGTTTCTATAAATGCGTATCGCCATTTTGTGGCAGCTGCACGTGAAATGGAAATGAACTCCATTTCCTTTATGGTGCCCACGAAATGGGCATGCCATGTCAAGGAAACCACACACAAAATGGGCATGCCATTTCCATGAGGGCAGCCGCGAAATGGAGGGAGCAACTCATGGCTGCGAAATGTGTCAGTGCCATAATCCCATTTCGTGGCCACCCTCCTTGATGTCTATATCATTTCCATTTCGTGGTTGCTGGCTGCGAGTTGGGGCTGCGCATTTGCAGAAACATTTTCATCCATGCGCATTTTGGGAATTAATGTTTTTCAGGTGCGCATTTTGGTAAAAAAACCTTAAAAATGATATGTATTTCCTTAGTTGAACTCTGAATCACACTTACTACTATGTTAACACCTTATCCGTCATCAAGGTTGTAAATATCATTATTTTTATCCCTTAAGATCAACCAAAAAGTTAAATAGAACAAGAATGTATCCCTCTAATAAAAATCCTACTTCAACTAGTTCTTCAATCTAGGACAAACATACTAAGGAACAATCAGAAACATTAAGACCAGGTGACTTTGATCAGCTTGAACACTTTAATCGTGTGTGACTCTAGAGTGAAATGTGGAAGAGAGGAAATTCTGTAATCTGATTCTCATTAGTGTTAGAGAGAAAAATTACAGAGGAGATGAAAAAATGGTTGATCAGCAACCTTACACATTACACGTTTTATGTATATATACTCTATCTAAGTGGACCTAGTAGCTAGAGATAAATACAATTAGTCGAAATCTAACTCAATTAACTAACTAACTCTTCAGTCAATATGTGCACAATTAGTTACCAGTCAATATGTGCACAGTTAGACGAAAATCTTCACCATATGTTAGTCATTTTCTGATATATATTTAACATAAAAAAAAACCAGAAGCAATAGATAATTTCAGTTTCCAAACATAATTTGATTTAAAAAGATAAAGATACATAAATACTCCAACCAAAGTTTATAGCCCTACACACATAAATTAGGCCGAGTATTCTTATTAGCTAGTAAGAAAACTTGCAATTATTTCTCAAACAAATTGCAAAGCTCATGCTTTAAAGAAGTACATAAATCCAATGAGCTTAGCAAATGTTGATTTCACACAATGGAGAGCCCCTTGGCATGGCCAACAACTTCATGAGGACATCATTCTTTGAATCGTCATCCAGAGATTTTTCAAGATCAATAATGATTGTACTCAAAAGAAGTCCTCTTTCTAGAATATACCCAACAATTTTGCTCTCATCATGAATTCCTCTATATCCCACAAAGTGAAAACAGCTCAAGTATGATGCAAGGCAAGGAAGATCTCTTCTTGGTTTCATCCAACTTTGTGAAACAATTGGTAGCTCCTGAAAACAAGAGACAAAAACCACTCATAAGATTCAAACCTAATAATACAACTAAAATGATAATGTCAAATGGAAGAAATAAAAAACCTCATCAATTTCGATTTTCAGTTCTTGAAGCTTGTGACATTTGCTAAGCAAGCTCATCAGGAAACTTGAATTGAACCACGGAAGAACAACCTCTAGACGAATCAAGTGGTGAAAGTCTGGAAAGACTGGAACTTGGGCACGAAGCAACCACTGTTTAGGGTGAAAAGGGAAAAAAATAACATGTTACAATGATAATTAAATTATAAATACATAGCTAAAATACCACATGAAAAAAAATGTTACATAAAAAGACCATTTAGTTAAATCTATACATTTCTATGTGCATTGACTGATTTTTTTTTATTGAAGATAGAGAAATTCGAACTCGCATCCTCTTAGGTGAGTATAGAAAGACTACTATTTGAGTTATAATTTATTGGCATTGATTGATATGTGCATTAACTGATTGATAACTGAATTTTAGAGGATAGGTAGAACATATGATTAAAAATATATATACATATAAACAAACATTAAAATGGCAAGATAATATCAAAATTTGGTTGATAATATGCAAATTATGGTTGGGAATATGATAATAAATTTTACCTTTGTTGTGAAACGATGAAGAGCTAGAATCTCTGTTCTGCGTACTGCAATGAGAATCCTGATCAAAACATCAATAGGCTCATGGGTAGCATACATGTTGAGACTCACTTCCCTTACGTTGTTCATTTCACTAACCCTGTAACTGAAACGGTTAGCAGCATGGGCGATACTAATGTACGTAAGTCCCTGCGCGTGTATCTCAATCGCGGCCGCAACTTGATTCTTAATTGCAAACTTCAACTTTTTCAGTGTGAGTGGCAAGCAAACCCTCACTGGCTGCCTCAGTGTGAAGCACGCGCTCAAGGTTTCAATCTGAGGACACTTACTAAGAATACCATCGATCCAATCAACATCATCGATGTCCAAGGAAAGTATCTTAAGAGACACCAAATCAACCGTTAGGGGCTGTTTTGGCAGCAAGTGAACACCACCGCTCAAGGATAGCGTGACAAGTTTGCTGCAAGAGAGAATGTTATGTGGCACCACGAAACCGCGCGCATCATTACAAAAGAGCGTAAGGTGAAACTCTTCGAGATTTGGCCCAATCGCGGCGCGTACCCACGCCGCAACTGAGCTAGCATTGAGAGGATCATTGTTCGAGTGGCCGCAAGAGAGGCGGAGCGCGTGAATGTCACGCGGATCGTTGTGCAGGTTGAAAACATTGTTTACGAATATAGAGAAACGTTTGAAGGACTCCCCGGTCTCGTCAAACAATTCATGTGAGTCATCGGAGAAGTGGAGGGTCTTCACATCCTTCCAAACGTGGCGCCACCGTGGAGACAAAACACTTGTCCTCACGGCGGTTTTGGTAGGAACGAAGGATAATATGTAGCATAAGACAGTGTTCGGGAGAGCACTGATCCTATCTGTGTTGTTATTCTCTAGTCTTAGCTGTTTTGGCTGCCATGGTGGTTCCACCATGGTTTTCTTTTAAGGTCAATAAGACATGGAAAGAAAGGAGATGTGTGTTTTCATCAACACAATGGGTGTATTTATATATAAGAACCTATAATATAAAAATGGTTTGACTAAGACTAATTTTTTAAAAAATAATTTTTTAAAAAGTTGTAACATTTATGTTCGGTAAATCAAATTAAAAATAGCTTTCAATAAATAAAACAATAATAATTACGTTTGGTAAAATAATTTTTAAAAATTAAAAATATTATAATAGACATAAATATAAGCATTAAATTTAAAAATTAGTTAACATATAAGGTTATATTAGACTTTTAAATTTTAAAAAGCACAATCCAACTTTAAAAGTTTTTAAAAGTATTCTAATCTTTTAAAAATTACAAGTACAAGCACATGATCTTTTTTATTTATCAAATAAAAAATGAGGAGTTTAAACTTTTAAAAAACATAAACACCTTTTTAAAAAATTTTACCAAACTAAGTCTAATAAAGTCTATTACAATACTAGCTAATGTTACCTTTTTTTGAAAAAATGTCATTTTTATTTAATAATGTTATACATCTAAATTTTTTTTATGAACCAAATAATAGCTCAAATGGGGTTGTGGGTTCGAATCTCATATCTTTGGTAAAAAAAAAAAGTCTACTTAAGTTAAATAATAAAATTTGGAATAATATTAGTCATAGCCGATTTTAGTTATGTTAAACTAATTTGGTTGGACTTGGTTAACAAATATCATTATTCATTTTTATATACTTTTACATTTAAAAATATAGTTTAATTTTGATGTATTGATCGTGTAAGACATTTTACACAGTTATGCAATCGCATCCGTTTTTTAGATGACTATTCACGCGACTAATATGAAGCGTTTTATCTTTATTGATGCGTTGTCCCGTAATTAAATACACGTGTAAAACTATTTTACACTCACAGTGCATCAAAATTAAATTTTTTAAAATATTATATAAACACCAAAAATTAATTACTATATATTTATATATGAATGCATGTGTTATTTAATTTATTTTTTATATATATTTTATAAAATAATAAATTTGATAATAATTAATTTTAAATGTGTATCTAACATAGTTATTTTACATTAT
>NC_029793.2:4270535-4271049 GCF_000816755.2 Arachis ipaensis | reverse complement strand
ATTACGTTGAAGTTCGCAATATCTCAGCCAACTTCAAATGACAGATTTTATAAGCGCTGTCAACCTATTCAAGTTTTACAACCTTTTTTTTTTTCAGCCACCTTTTAAATGATAGATTTTATAAGCGTCGTCAACTTACTCAAGTTTTATAACTTATTTTTTCAATGTCAGAGAGTATCATCTTTACTGCATTATTGCAGCGTACTATTTAAATTTCATCTCATTCTTTTTATGAAATCTTCAAGAGTACATGTTCTAAAAAAAACTAATGTGATTTATTACTGTATATTTTTGCGTATTTTTTTGACAGAGTCAATGATAACGTTATCAGTCATGTTGAAGAATTGAAATTATCTGTACTGTTTAATATTCAGCTATTTTAACTGCTTTTTTCATCCAAATTAAACTATATTTTTTTAGAATTAAATTTTTTTCATCATATATATTCTTCCCAAGACAGAGACACAGAAACCTGTTCACCGTAAATTTTTTACTGTGTAATTGGTTGACGGCT
>NC_029793.2:4269670-4270229 GCF_000816755.2 Arachis ipaensis | reverse complement strand
ATACATTATAATTAATAAGAAAAAATCTAAGAATTAATATTTTTTTAGTCAACACCTCAAATTTTAAGAGACAGAAGAGTATTATAGTTGAATAGTTGATATTAAAATAAAATAAAAAATATTTAGTTACAAAAAAAATAGATAAATAAGCCAACCTTAATTTTCAAAAACGAACTTGTAATTAAGGTTTACCGCACCGTCAACAAACTTCACAATAAAAAAGGCCAACTTTAAGGTTTGTGTCCGGTACTTGGGAAGAATATATACGATGATAAAAAATTTTAATTGTGAAAAAACTTAATTTAATTTAAATGAGAAAGACAGTTAAAAAAAAGCTAAATATTGAACAGTATAGATAACATAAATTCTTCAACGTCGCCACATTAGTTTTGTTTAAAAAACATGTACTCTTGAAAAATTCATAAAAAAAATGAGATGAAATTTAAATAGTCTCGTAGTAGCTAGGAATGATACTCTCTGACATTAAAAAAATAGATGTAAAACTGAAGTAATAGAATTAGATTGTGAATTTTACGTATGTATATGTATATTCGCAAAA
>NC_029793.2:4268087-4269613 GCF_000816755.2 Arachis ipaensis | reverse complement strand
CACTACATTTTAATTAATACCAGTTAATATTATTTAAATTCTTCCTCAAATTAATGAATTGTTATGAAGTATTATTACAACTGTAATAAAAAATTTTTCATACATGCACTTCTCAAGGAAAATGCTATATGTATAATTTTTATTAAGTATTTAATTTTGGTACACGGTCCGTAAAATAGTTTTATATATTGCGTTCAATTATGTAGGGGTGAATGTGGATCGGATATGGCCAAAATTTACGAATTTAACATCAAAATTTTGATTATATCCAATCCACATTCACCCTTACTAAATTTAACGCAATATATAAAACTATTTTACGGACATTGTATCAAAATTAAATATTTAACAAAAATTATATATGGAAAAAATTTTATTATAGTTGTAATAATAACTTCATAACAATTTATTAATTTGAGGAAGAATTTAAATAATATTGACTGGTATTAATTAAAATGTAGTGTTAGTCACCGAAAAAAATAAAATGTAATGTGTAATAATGTGATGATTTTATTATTTATTTATTTATTTACTTATTTTCTTATGACAATTGGATTAAATTGGAAGCAAATTTATCGTATTATCTTAAATCAATTCTTATTATAAATTTGTTTTATTTATAATTTATATAAATTGTTATAGATACAAGATATTTAAAATGATTTTTAATAAGTGAAATTATAAGGAACAAAAAAGTAATTAAATCTTATTTTTTGTGGGATCTTACTCCTCTAAAGTTATATTGTCAGTTTAGAAAAAATATTAATCACCTTTGGATAAAGATAGTCTTTAGATGAAGATAATGAAGCTCATAAATAATAAATGTTATAAATTTAAAGGTAATTAAAGTATCATTTATTATTTTACTAACATATCATTTTAAAATTTTTTTTTATTTTTTTATTTGACTTGCTTGCATTTGGCTGTTTGGACAGAAATATTTAGCTTTGGCATCATCTTGGCGCATCAAATGCATATTCGAGATGTGGACTAATTTAAGAAACAGTTAAATATTTCCCAAAATGTGAGAAATCTAAAATTATCGGTAAGTTATTAGATTTTTCTATTATTAATATTGATGAGGCAAGTAGTTTTGGCTCGTGAATTGGAAAAGTACTGCCTAGTAAAGAATGCGTGGTAAAGAATTAATTCTAGTGCTAAATTGTGGTGAATTTTAAAACGTAGTTGTATTGAGAATTGATACTTTTAATCTAGATAAATTTTGTCTGATTATAAAGGTTGCGTTTGGTTTAACGTTAGAAAAAAGAGAAATATATTTGAGTACATTGAACGTTTCTTTTATATTTATAAGAAGTTAGAAATTATAACTTTTATGTTTAAAAAATTACGTTAAGATTGAATTTATTTTTTTCTTATCTATTCTATCTTTTATTTCTTTGCTTGTAGTCTCTCTAGTATTTAAATATTTTAAATATATAATAATATATTTTTATAAAATTTTATTTTTGGTTTTGTATAAAAAATTTTTATTTTTTGTTTTACTCTATTAAAATTTATAAGTGTAA
>NC_029793.2:4267546-4268035 GCF_000816755.2 Arachis ipaensis | reverse complement strand
ATAATACGAGTATATTTATTTAAATAAAAATATTTAAAATAATAAGAGTTTTTAGTCATTTTAATTCTTTTAAATTTTTGTTTTTGTCATAATTTTGTAATAATTTAATATCAATTTAAAAATAAAATAAATTTAAATTAAAACAAAAAAAATTAGCCCAAATAGAGTTTTAATGTTATTCTTTTCTCTCTTCTTAATAATTTAATGTTCTTTTTCTTTTTGACTTTTTCTTTTTCAAGAATTGGACGTGATTTAATGCTCCAAAATTGTTTGGAATTTTAGTGCTCTTTTATTAAAATAAAAAGAGAAAACTTGTATAAAGTTTTAGTACTCCTTGGTTAAAAAGAGAAAGAAGAATCAACATTAAATTACTAAGAAGAGAGGAAAGAATCAGTCAATCAGCATTAAAATTCTATTTGGACTAATTTTTTTTGTTTTAATTTGAATTTATTTTATTTTAGATTGATATTAAATTGTTATAAAATTATG
>NC_029793.2:4264118-4264884 GCF_000816755.2 Arachis ipaensis | reverse complement strand
TATTTTAGTAATTTTTTTAGTTAAAAGTAATTTTGAGTAGTATAATCTAAACAATATTTACTTTACTATAATTTTTTTTTGATATAAAGATTATTAGATATAAATCATTCTAACATTAACTTATTTTTTGCAAAATCAAGTTTACAAAATCAATTTTATATAAACTCTTATTTATAAACTGTAATTCAAATTGTCAATGTTAGAATCACTAGAAACGATCTTCAAATGTATGTGGATCATGAACAATTATTCAAATATTGGTTAGTTGTTCAATTGAAAATTCTTGTCAGGTAATTTATACAAAATTAACTGTAATGTTAGTTTATCGTCTGATAGGGATATAGCTCGTTTCAGATGCATTATTAGAGATTCTTAAACTCTTGTAGTAATTGGATTTTGGATTTTTTTGAGTCTATTTCAACTTAGAATATTTTTAAATGTAAATTGTTTACAGTTTGAAAATGACTTACTTTGACGTAGAAGAACGACATAAAAAAATAATTTGGTGACTGTTGTAATACTCGTTTGATGTTTGGAATCTTAAAATTGCATATAATTTAAAAAAAATATTAAAATTCAAAATTCAATTCAACCTTGCGTTGATTTAGCTTAACATTTAATGCATGTTAATAAGATTAATAAATAATTAATACATTTTTTTATAAAACTACAAACACATTAATTATAACTTCTAAAATATATTTTCAATAAATAATAATTATCATTATTATAAAAAATTTAATATGCTCTATTAGTATATAAATGA
>NC_029793.2:4262506-4264004 GCF_000816755.2 Arachis ipaensis | reverse complement strand
ATAGATAAAAAAAAATAATATATAAGACAAGTTTTATGAGATAAATTATAATATCAAATAAATAATTAAAATAAATAAAAATAAAAGTTATTAATTAATTAAAATTTATAAACAAATTTAATAACCTTAATAACTTATATACTAATAGAGCATGTTAAATTTTTTATAGTAAGGGTAAAGTATACTTTTTGTCCTTGAAGTTTGACAAAAATTTCAAAAATATCCCTAAGTTTTATTTTGTTTCAATTTTGTTCCAAAAGTTTTCGATTTGCATCAAATATACCTTCGACGGCTAAATTTTCAAAACAATTAAGATCAATCTAACAATAATGCATGAAAATTATGCTTGATTTGTTTGTGTTGAGGGTTGTTCTTATGAAATTGTTGTTGAATTGGTCTTTAATTTTTTGAAAAAATAGCCGTCAGTGGTATATTTGATGCAAATCAAAAACTTCTGGGACAAAATTGAAACAAAATAAAACTTAGGGGTATTTTTGAAACTTTTGTCAAACTTTAGGGACAAAAAATATACTTCACCCTTATAGTAATCATAATTATCATTAATTGAAAATATATTTTAGAGATTGTAATTAATGTGTTTGTAGTTTTACAAAAAAATTGTATTAATTGTTTATTGATCTTATTAATATGCATTAAATGTTAAGCCAAATCAACGCAATGTTAAATTGAATTTTAAATTTTGACAGTGGTTTTTGTTTTATATGAAATTTTAAAACTCCAAACATTAAAGGAGTATTGTAACAACTCTTGTTATTTTTTTCTGTCTTTTTTAATTAAAGAGCACTAAAATTCTATACAAATTTTCTCTTTTTCTTTTAATTAAACAATACTAAAACTCCAAACAATTTGAGAGCATCAAATCACATCCCAAAAAGTTTATATGTGAAGTTAATTGTTAGAATGTCCTCATTCTTTTTCAAAATTTATATTGTCTCAACAAATATGAAGATTATGATATTGTCTCTAAGATTCAAGAGATCATCCTTCGACAATAGAATATTCAATTTGTTTAAATTCTTGGTAAAGCAAATTCTATAGTAGATTGAGCTAATTTTCATATTAAGATCAACATTAATCATGTAATATGATTAGCTCCAAATAATCTTCAACAAATTTTCTATTTGGATAGGAAGATTACTATTTAAACGTGTTCTTTTTTTTTTTTCGGACAAAAATAAACCTAGTACAACTGTTTATATCAACATGTCTTGGATCATATTACTATGATAACTAAATTATGAATGTTAAACTATTTAATTTATACCAATCAAGTTGGTTGGAGACATAATATATGTAATTATTTTTGTTGAGAGACTCACTCGTTACAATTAAGTGTATGTTTAGATTGAGTTTGATTGTTCGAATGAGTTAGAATAAAATTTCGAAAATCGAATGAACAACAAATAAAAAATATTAAATTTATTACTTGATTTATTTTGTGAAATTCTTAAGATTGTGTTTTTTTATCTACTTATTT
>NC_029793.2:4259879-4262395 GCF_000816755.2 Arachis ipaensis | reverse complement strand
TAGATTTAAAAGTTAACTTATTTTTTTAATTTATTATTCTTTTTTGACTATTTCATAGAATAAAAATATATTCTTCGTTTTTCGTCGAAGTTGATCCTTTTAAGGTACAATTTATAATTTTTTATAGTATTTTTTATATATTCATTCTATTATATTATTCTTTTAATAATTTAATGATTGTTCTTACTCCAACTTATTCTTTTCACCTAATGCTCTAGTGCGATTATTTTTGCCGTAATCGTTTACAATGCACCACATCCATCAAATACCATCTCAAGTTGTATTCACTGATTTGGATTCTGATTACATGGATGTAAGCATTCAACGAAAGGACAATAAACTCTATTTTACCGAAACATGGTTGGATCTACTCACATATTATGACAAACCTAATGGAATATGAGTAAAGTTAGTTTTCTTAGGAGGAATTCGATTTTTTATTAAGAAATTATTTTCACGAAATTTTGTAGGCCAAGTTCAAGTTCCATTCCCTCCATGCTTTTCTACGTCTTTCCATAAATTTTTGAAGTGGATCATATAATAAGATTGAATTTCCTCAATTTAAGTTCAGTTTTGGTAAATTCGTGTCAAATTCGGAGATGCAATTCAAAGATTGGTAATGTATTCAAATTTTCTTATTTTAAACTTTTCGTAATTAAAATATGTTTATAACATATTATGATTTTTTTTTCAGAAATTACCGGCCTTCATTTGCATCAATGCAATGCCATTGAGGAAAAATAAGAGTCAGTTTAGTTTCTTAATGTAGCAATTATATACCTTGCCGCATTGCATGGATAGCAAATCATGAAGCTTATTTAACAAATCTATCTACTTAATATACTAAAACTGGATTTTCCCTAAACTAATGAAGGTGACGTGTCGATCTCTCGTGACTATGTTTTTCCTCCAAAATGAATTTTTCTATTCTCTATTCTAAATTATTTTATAAAAAATATATTTATTATAATTATATTATAATTAATATTTAATGAATAATACATAATTATACTAATTTAGGAACATATATTTATTTTTAGAAAGTACTATTCTCATGTATTGAAAGTACTATTCTCTCTTCTAAATTTATATTAAAAAATATCTTTATTAGAATTATATTACAATTAGCATTTAATGAATAATGCATGATTATACCAATTTAGAAAAATATCTTTATTATAATTATATAAAAAGTTAAACATAAATTTATAATTCTAATTGCTATAAATATGATACTAACGTTCATAGTGGTAAATTGATATTGCAATAATTAATTTCTATAATTATTTTTGTACTACTAAAGGCTATATATAGTGTTTCTTTGTGGTTAGTGAGTCTAAATCTAAGAATCAAAGCATTTTTTTTCTAATCTGTTATTCTTTTTTGATTGGACAATTGTTTCTAAGGAGCTTTGTAGGTCAAGTTCAAGTCACATCTCCTCTACGTTTTCTATGTTTGTCCAAAAATATTCGAAGTGGAGCATATAATAAGATCGAATTTCCTCAATTTAGGTTCAATTTTGAAAAATTCGTGCCAAGCTTGAAGATGCAATTCAAAGATTGGTACTATATTTAAATTTTTTTCTCTTAAACTTTTTGTATTAAAAATAATTTTATAACATATTGTATTTTTTTTAGAAACTACCGGTCTTTTGGTGCATTAATGCAATGCCATTGAAGAGAATAAAAGTCAATTTAATTTGACAATTTTAACAAAAAGATAGTCTGAATTTGTACCGATTCTAAGTATTCGATCTTATGATGTTACTTCGGTTGGTTGTTACGAGAATGACTCTAATCTATATGTATCTAAGGATTAGAATAGATTAAATATTATTTAAATAATTTAGTTCTAATATTGATAGTTGATTAAATTAGTTTTAAGAGAAATGTAATTCATCAATAAATTAGAATGATTAAAAGTTTAATTAAGATTAACTAACATCTGTTTTGGATACAAGATTGATTAATTAAGATTAAGGCGTGAAAAAGGAAAAAGAGTCACAATACGTGGTTTTGCTTTCTTGCTAATATATAAAAAAAATGTGAAAGAAAAAAATTAAAATATCACCATTTAAAAAAAATTATTAATCATACATATGAAAAGGGATTGGAGAATATGCATGGATATAAAAAATTAAAAAATTATTACTTGATTGTAGAATAAAAAATAATCATAACAAAAAAATAATTAGCATATGTGACTTAAATTTATATATATATAAACAAATATTTAGAATTATTTAACAAAATTAATATATATGTATAGATAAATAAAGAAATTATTATAATTTATAAACATTATAAATACAATGACATTAATAATAAAGAATAAAAAAATTATTGAATGATTGTAGACTCAAAAAAAAATATTCATAATAAAAAAATCAAAAAATAATTAGCTTAGGTGACTTAATATACATGTATGCTTAAATAAGAAAAAATTTAAAATTATTTAAACAAAATAATAAATATATCCTACCAATAAAAAAATCATTGACAAAACGATTAATATAT